>NC_057863.1:61132793-61235293 GCF_019393635.1 Dromiciops gliroides
ATTTCATAATTTCTTCTAGGTAATCTGATCAACTAAAATTTGAATAGTGTCAATGATCAATAATGACAATTTGCTATTCCTCCCAGATAATACCTTTGCTTGAAGGAGTAGGGAGTATAAAAATGTGAGGCAGCATCAAAAATGTTTTGGGGTAAGAGTGAGTAAATTACCACTTCTAACAAATGTTGGCTCCATCTACCTAGAAATATGAGTAACTTAGTAAAGTTCCCCTTTCTAAGTGTTAGCTACTGAGACAAAGAACACCACCACCACCACCAGCATAATGCAGGACACTGACTCATATACCTCATATTCTTCAAATACTTCCTGCTTTTTTTTTTTTGGTGAGGCAATTGGGGTTAAGTGACTTGCCCAGGGTCACACAGCTAGTAAATGTCAAGTGTCTGAGGCTGGATTTGAACTCAGGTCTTCCTGACTCCAGGTCCAGTGCTCTATCCACTGTGCCACCTAGCTGCCCTATACTTCCTGCTTTTAAGGGAAAGAAAAACCCAATTCAGGCAACCCAACACTCATGATACCTATGTATCATGAAAAAAAGCTTTCAAATAGAACCCAAATAATAAAGACTAGACCTTCATTTAAAGGAGAATTAAAATATTGAATAGCAACCAATAAATTGTGGCACAGAGAAAGTGAAAGAAGATTTTCTCTTCCCTTTTCTTTATATCTTCCTAAGACAATGAAGTTAGGACAGGCAGTTAATTTCCCATGAGACTCTTCTCCCACTAAGAGAAGACAGCTGCTAAACTCTGCCTAATCGGGGTAGATACTAGATTTTGTTTCCCTTCCCTAGTTTCTATCAATTTTCTGTTCAAATGTCATCACCTGATCAGGCCATTCTGATCCACCCATCTGCTAATCCCTTACACTCAACAATCTTGCATTTATTTTCTGTTTTATTATGTATATATTTGTATATGGGCACATTTTTTTTTCTTGGTAGAAGGAAAGCTCATTGAAACCAAGGGCTGTTTTATATTTTGTCTTTTTCCATAAGTCAACACTTAATTAATCTCATGGATGGATTGATGGATTCAGCCAGTCAGCCAGCCAGTCCCTCCTGTTCCCTGGTCTTATTTCTGTGAGTGATATAAGCTACAATAAAAATGACAAGTCACATTTATATAATACTTTAGATTATCCAAAGGGCTCTCCTCAAAACAGTCCTGTGATAAAGGTAGGTAAAGGGAATAAGCATATTATCTATTGTGTATCAGGCACTGTGTTATACATTTTACAAATATTATCTCACTTGATCCTTCAAATAACCCTGTGAGGTAGATCCTGTTATTATTCCCCTTTTACACTTGAGGAAAATGAGGCAAGAATGGTTAAATGACTGGTCACACAGCTAGCAAGTCTCTAAGGTCAGATTTGAACTCATCTTCCTGACTTAAGGCCCAGCACTCTAACAACTGTTTCACCTACCTGCCTCTGTAGTAGTGAAGATATGATTGTCTTCTTTTCACAGTAGAGAAAATCGAGGTTCAGAGAAATAAAGGGAAATACTTATGGCTACATAATTAGCAAAGGCCAAAGCCAGGCCCCTGTATTCCAAGTTCAGTGCTCTTTCTACTACTTCATGATGTCTAGCTTCCTGAGAGTTTCCCCAGCTTCTCTCTAGATCCTGCCTCAGGTCAAGTACATATCAAAATTTGTTTTAAGATGGGAGGCAACCTTCAGCCACATATATTCTGTCCATTATAAGGATTATAAAAAAGAAGAACCAGGAGGAAGTTGGAAGACCCCAGAATAATGAGTAAATGCCTCTGTGACTAATATCTGCCTGGATCTTAGAGGCATGGCTATAGCAGAAAGGTTTAGCTTCATTAATCACACCTAGGAATTTTTATAACTAGGGCAAGCACTACAAGTAATGAGTAAGACAAGTTTAGCTGAATTTGAAGACAAAGAAACTTAGAAACTTGAACATTTACCATGCTAAGTATAAAGGTAAAGTTCTTCACCTCAATTAATGTAATCTACAAGGGCCCACCCAAGGCTTTTCAATTGTTTCAATTCATTGATAAAATGATAATATATACATACATGTGTATATATGTATATGTGAATGTATGTATGCATATGTATATGTATGTGCATTTATATATGTGTATATATACATGTGTGTGCATGTGTCCTTTACCAATTTGATTATATTATATTAATTAGGCCATCAGAAGAAAGGCATATGGTGACACATGAAACATCTTGTGATTGGTTGATAGGATCAGGCACACCTTTTATTCTGTGTTAGTCTAGTGGTGATCTCATTCAATGAGAAAACCTTGAAGTCTAGTACTGGAGGAACTCCATTCTGGTGCAGATTTCAATTAGAACCAAGCTGCTGAGAGAAAAATCTGTCTTTAGGAAATGGATAACTCTGTCTTTCTTTCTTGCCTTCATCTCTGACCCTGAATTGGCTATTATCCAGGTCATCTGAAAAACTGGACCCAGAAGGTTTAAATACAAAAGATGTCACTTGAGGAAGATGGTAACCCAAAGGAGCATGACCCTTTCCATTAGAGAGAAGTAGAAGTTATGGCATTCACAAAAGTAGCAACCCATAGTACCTTATACATAAGGAATCATTATGTGAGGTACCCTTTGGCAAATGTGCTCTCTACATGCATACAATATTACCTTTGTTCTCTGTCACCACTTTATCCATTGATTTTGTGCGTGCTCCAAAAGTTTTGTTTTGTAATGACTGTTCTTGCTAAACTATCTTGATAAATATCTTTGTGATAAATCTAATGAAATTTGAAAGATTATTAATGTGACACATACCAGTGGTGGCTCTTGAGAGTCATTATTGTAAACCCAGTCCTCTATGATTTCACATAGAACTAAAAGGGTAGCAGTCAGCTGCCCTCTGGGGACCTTTCCTGCCAATGGTAGGAGATGTTGAGGAAGTAAGTAGTCTGGGGGTGGGGGGAGTCGGTGGGGGGATGCCAAATTATGGAGTGGTGAGGTAACATAGACTCTAGGACACTCTAAGATCACTGATGAGGAGATGGCTGTTTGGGAAAGAGTTAAGAGGGACCATTTGGCATCAGAGGTGAGGAGCCCAAATGCAGTATGGGGCAGTATGTAAAGGGAGTATCATCATCTGGTAGATTTCAACTTTAAATACTTATTCTTGTTAACCAGGTGGTTCTACCATGAAAATTGATAATAAAATTTCTCTATGAAGATTCCCTATAGTGCCCCATCTCTGTACATAGAAGCCCCTAGATCCCTAAAACAAAACATACCAAAGATGTGGAGGACACATAATCAGACTGAGAAAAATACTGTAAGTCCATTGACAAATAATGTGGCCCAGCTCAGGGATGAACAGAGAATCAGTAGGTCTTCCTATCTTTAATTGGACACTCCCTCAACTGGTCCTGGGAACTCAGTAAGGTGTGTTTGTGAAAGAGAGAAATAGAGGAACACCATCCTTTTGGTTTTCTTAATCCAGGTGAAGTTCCCAGGGAAACAATAAGGTAAGTTATGTGACTAGTCTACTTCATAAGAGGAACAATAACTAAACAAATAAGAAAACAAAATACAATATAAAAGGAAACACACAGTCATTATTGCTTAAACATATTCATATATTACTGAATACAATAAAAATGCTTTGTCTCTATGTGTCATTTCCCAGAAATACTTGGAGTCCATTGTCGGAGAAAAAAGCCCAAGTTTGGACCTGAACACAGAGAATAAATAGTAAACACAAAACAATCCCCCAAACTATGAGGTAAAAATTACTGGATATGAGAGTTAAAGTGAAAAGAAAATCTTTCTCTTAGCACTTCTTTATTACTAAATTTTAAATAATGATATTAGCATTAAATTAATTAAATATCATTTTATAGACCTTAGCATTCTAATCAGAAATACAAATTTCATAGGATCAAGCATAATCTCATAAATTATTAAAGATCAATGTTATCAAGAAAGATAATTTCCTTGTGACACGAGCACTATCTATCAATATAAGCAAGCACTTAAAATCCAGCATGGAATAGAGGGTTGGTCTTATAATCAAGAGGCCCTGGGTTGAAGTCCTGCTTCTAAAACTCTGTGACATGAAAGTTACATAAATTGTATACCCCAGGTAACTCTGTAAGACCCTAAGGTCTAGATGTATCAGCAGTCTTCAGTGGTGGGGAGCCCTCAGTACCAGCAGGTACACTATCAATTCACATGTCTGCACAAACAAATTAACTAACTAAAATGCTTACAATGTGGCACAATGAATATAACCTAAAGTTAATAAGGACAGCTACCACTCTTATGCACACTACATGAGAAGTCCCTACTATGAGTCACTAATGTTAATAGAGGTACTTGCTTAAATTTGTTCTATCTCAATGACATTAAATTCAGTTTATCAATTTTTTTAATTTTTTAACTTTTTTAATTTTTTATTTTTTTAGTGAGGCAATTGGGGTTGTGACTTGCCCAGGGTCACACAGCTAGTAGGTGTTAAGTGTCTGAGGTCAGATTTGAACTCAGGTCTTCCTGACTCCAGGGCCAGTGCTCTATCCACTGCACCACCTAGCTGCCCAGTTTATCATTTGTTAATGTTACAATGTGACAGAAAAATGGGCTCCTGAATGCACTGAAGTATCAACTGCACCAGAACAAATTTTCTAGACACTACTGACCCTGTGAACCCATCTAGCACTTAGCATGATTCCTGGTACATAGTAGGCACTTAATAAATGTTTATTGATTGTTTGTCTTCAAAACGAAAATTTGTTCCAATGTGTTGGGAAAGCTGAAAAGCAAGAACCCACATGGAATATTGTTTCTTTTAATACATTTGCAATCCAGTATTGGAAAGGCGACTTGGTAATCTGATTTGGAGTCAGAAGCATGGATATGAGTCATGACTCAAACACTGAGCTTCATGATCATAAACAAGTCACATAACCATAATTATAATAATAACAATAAATAATAACAACATTGCTATAGCAATTAACATTTGTCAAGTGCTTTGCATATATTCTCTCATTTAATCCTCAAAACAAGTCTGTCTGGTAGGTAGTAATATTACCCCTATTTTACAGATAAAGAATCTGAAGCAGAGTGAAATACACAGTAAGAGTCTCAGTTTTCTCATCTGTAAAGTAGTACAACAGTACTTACAGTACTCACCATGAGATTGGTTTGAGGAAATCATTATATGTACATTAAAGGACTCTATATAGAGGGGAACAAGTTGAAATTTAGGTCATACAAATGGTATCAACTATCATTTACCTCCCCCCAAACAAACAAAAAACCAATGAGAGATTCTGTGGTATAGTGGAAAGAATAGTCACTCTGGTTTCAGAGAGCATAGGTTCAAATACCTCTGACCAGTGTGATCTAGAGAAAGTCACTGGACCTCAATTTGCTCATCTTTAAAATGGGCAGTGTGGGCTCTGAGGTCCTTTATAGCTCAAATTTTATGATCCTATGATAAAAATATGGGCCGGTATTATACATAAGCTATATTGAGTAGCCTACAAAAATAACAGGGTTATCTTGTCTGCTTTCATTGCATATCACTTAATTCTTCTAATGCTTTCTTTCCTGATGTTTTTCATGCTTTCCTCCTTCATCTGATAATATGTTTTGGAATAGGCAGGTTGTATTAATGGGGATTGTGAATGAATTGCCTCCCTTTGTGTCTTTTAGTAGCCTCACTGCATAGGGAGCAAGGAAAGGTACTGAGCCAGAACAGTGTCTTGCTACTTTGTAAATCTCACATTCCACTTCCCCTCATTTTTTGGTAGGGCAATGATGGTTAAGTGACTTTCCCAGGGTCACACAGCTAGTAGGTGTCAAGTGTCTGAGGCTGGATTTGAACTTCTGAATCCAGGGCCAGTGCTTTATCCACTGTGCCATGTAGCTGCCCCGATTTCTCATCTTAAATGGCTTTACTCCCCTCATTGGTACTTCAGGCCCTTGTTTGTGAGTCCCTGTGAAAATGCTTACACGTTAGTGGCTCTAGGATCACAAGATACCATTTTGAAGTATCCAGGCCATAGGGCTAGCATATCTCCCCTTAAGCTTTGGTAATAGTCATATCTCTTAGGGACCAATTTCCATGTAGTCATCTTAATTAATTTTATTTGAAGACATAGCTAAGTAATTTAAGGAACTGTGAGATTATAATGTAGAAATCCCCAATAGAAAACAACTACATTACTTCTCTGGGCCCCTAGAGATTGATTGATTGATTGATTGGTTTATTTATTTGGTATATTCAGCACTTTGGCTTGAAATGAAGACTACAAGAGGTATCACAATTGTGCATTTGTCAGAGGACCAAGATATGCTTCCTTCCTCCCACATCATTAATTGCCACCTTTAAAAATGACTGGTTTGTTCTTTCTTCTTTCCCAGTTCTTCCTACCTTTTATGCAAGATACTTTATAAATTTCTCAAACATACTTTAAAGGCACATGGAGGCTCACAAGATACCTAGATCTCAGGAAAGAGAAGCAGAGAACATGTCTGCCATAAATTCTAAGGCAAATCATTGGAAAACAAAAGCAATGTACAAGAAATGGCCTGAATAAATCCATTCTATTGCTGAGAATTAAAGATGAGAGAAGGACATGAACTGTGGGAGTTCACGCGTTGTTCAGGGGTTCAAAAATATTGGTTGGATGAATGTTGTATTAAACCAAGCATCCTTTTTTACTCTGCCTCTGACTATCAAGATAAAACAAAACTATTCCTCAATTTGCTTACGTCTTTCCCTATTCTACAAAGTCAGACTCTTCATTTCTATATCCTTTATCAGAAAGAACACAAACTTTAGAGCTGAAATGGACCTTTCCCTGATTTTCCATAAGTAGTAAAAAGTAAATATAATTTGGTGCTTTCTTTTCCCTACACAGGAACAAAAATAAGACAAAAATGCTTAGCACAGTGTCTGGCGCGTAGTAGGTACTTAATAAATGCTTACTAACTTAAAAAAAAACAACCCTGGCCTAACTGAAATTTATTCGATAATGAGCACCATGAGTGTAGGAACTGTCTTTTACCTTACTTTGTATCCTATTATTGTACCTGGCACATAGTAGGCACTTAATAAATGTGTGAAAAAGATTTGGGCTAGATGAGGAAAAAGGTGGGATTGGATGTTCTACATACCCCACCAATAACATTCTCAGGCATAACCCTATTATATTTAACTAGTTATCTATGCCCTCTGTGAAAACTACTCTGGAGTGGCTACCTTTGTTAAAATAATATCATTTTACATGCATACTAATACACACACACAGATACACACAGACACACCTTTTACGAGTAAATTCTCTATGAACAAAGAGAAGGGAGACAATATATTGATATTTGATTCAAAGCACCTTTTATTATGAGATCAAATGAGATAATAATTGTAAAGTGCTTAGCATGGTGCCCGGCACACAGTAAATGCTACATAAACGTTTGGTAATATTATCAATCTTTAGGTCTACTGCATGGATCAAAATAGACCAAGGTGGGGTGGGGGGGGTGGTGCAAAAGAACATTTATGGAGATGATCATCCTAAATTACTTGTCTATATTAGGGTAGTGGAAGTATAGATTTAGAGCTGTCAGGGACCTCACAATGCAACTAGTCTTAATGCCATCACTTTCCAGATAAGGACACTGAGACCCTAGGGGGTTAGACTTGCCCCAGATCACATAGGTATTAAATGTCAGAGGTGACATTTGATCTCAAGTCCTATGATTCAGATATGCCTTTGGATCTATAATTCTGTGATGCTTCAACAGAATTGGATCTGTTACCTTTGACTCTAGGTCAGTTATGTGCCCTGTGATATGGAAATATCCAAGGATTCGTTCATAGCAACTGCTGCCAATCATACTTATCAACATGCAGAAACATTTTAATAATCATTTGTAATATGCTGACACCTACATATCATGGGCTGGAGGAGAAATTCTTAAAGGATTCATCTATTCAATAAGCATTTATTAAGCACCTATAGAATTCAGACACTATAATGATCACTGATTAGTTGTATTAAAATTGCAATTTCTAGTTTCCATAGGAACTAAAGGTAAATGATCCAAGAGGCTTAGGAAACATTTGCCTCTTTTCAGTATTAGTTTCCCTTTTAGGGTGTAGTTGTTTTAAAATCCCTAACTGCTCATTTTCTTATGGCTTACTTTGTTTAGTTTTTAGCAATTAACTCTCACAGCTTGGTACAGCCAGTAGTAAGTTTTGAGATGCAGGTGATAAATCAAGCCCTTCTATTTACACTTCAATGTCCTTTCCTTATCTACAAAACCAGTATGAATGGCTAGCTCCAATCTACCTTTGCTGCCAAATTTCCCTCTTCTCCCTTTCATGAAATCCTACAGAGAACCATAAAATCCCAGAATTTCAGAGTCAGAAGAGATCTCAATGATTATCTAGCCTCATTCTTACCTACCTGAACAGGAATTATGCCTACATCATAACTGAAAAATAGTCACATGGCCATTGCTTAAAATTTCCACTGAAGGGCAAGCCATGACCTCCCATAGAACCCTATTTAATTTTTGTATAGCTCTAATTGTTAGGATTTTTTCTTACATTAAACCTAAATCTGTTCACAAGAGACTATGCTTGTCTATACTAATTGTTTTGTTCTTTTAAAAGAGAGTGGTCCTGATATGGGACCCCAATAACTGGTATTCACTTATCCTAACCCTATTGTAGAATGAATGAAACCATCATTATCTCCAATGGAAATAGGGCATAGGAGATGTCACTGAGTGAATGGGTCTGATCTCAGCTGTGGATTTTGGGATTCACACTGTGAAACATTACTGTATATGTAACTCAGTTTTTATTTCCTTTTGCCCTGAGTTTGTTTTTTGTTTTTTGTTTTGTTTTGTTTTGTGTTTTGGTTTTTTTGGTTTTAAGCTTTACTTTGAGAAGGAAAAATAAAAGATAAGACTTGAGCTCTGTGTTGCATATGCTAACTTCCATATAGATTAGCTTTTGCAACTAAGGAAATTGCTGCCTAATTATTGGTGCAGAAATGCAGCCCAATCTTCAAGCATTCATAAGATAACAAATGCTACAATATATTATGTTACAAGTGAGGCACATCTCTGGGGATACTACATTTCTGGAATTTTCTTCTGCCTTACATGTTCCTTAATTTAGAGAAAATAGCAACTCCTTGCCTCCCTTGGATCTCCTGGCATCTTAGTAGAGTTTTCTTCTTTGTGCTGGGAGAAATTTTCTATACTGATTAGAGCCTCCTTTATTCCCCAAATGTTCTCAAAGGAGTGATTTGACAAAGTCCTGTGGTCCTGTGTTTGCAGTACTACTGCCCCTAAATATGCTCCAAAGCCACACAAACATCCCCATTACCTCTCTGTTTCTGGATTCAGAATGTAAAAGCTAAAATTTGTTAAATAGCAGTGAACTTTTTATCCTATCTCCTAGGCACCATGGAGGTTTCTGGCTGTTACAAACTCATCATAGGAACCCTATTCAAGAGTACAAAGCAAGCCACAAATATAGAAAGCAGCAGACTATACTGAAAACAAGAAGTCTGAAGAGAAAAGGGAAAAGAAATCCCCCTCATGGAGGAAGAGTGTCCTTAAAGACAACTAGTATGGATCACCAGTGATTAAAGAACATGTCCAAAGTCCCACAGTTAGTGGGATACAACTTAGGACCCCCAAATCAAATTTCAATGTTCTTTCCATTATGCCATGTTTTCACCAAAACTATGCATAGTTTAATGTCGCTTGACTCAGTAGTACCAAGGGAGGTGAGTATCATGGGAATTATATCTGTGACATCCAATAGATTTCCTTAATTTAATAGAATTGGGGGGGGGAGTAGGGAAAATATTAGAAGACATGAGTAGTGACATCTTGAAATATAATCAGCCAAGATTTTTCGTACTGGGAGCTCTATGACCCATTGGTTTGTAAATGAGGATTTCCAGGTCCTAAAATGATGCCAAACAACCGTCAAAAGTATTATGATTTGGTGACAAAGGGATTCAGTTACTAGTGGTCCTACCTTAAAGACATTTCTTGTCTGATTCACGTAATTAGCATTCTCTGAACTAAGTCTAGGAGAGTGATTTTTTCACTTCTAGAGACTAGTAACTTATAAGAGAAGGGAATATGCATTTCTTTGTCCCATAATCACATCTGAGACTTTAAAACATAGTAGCAATGCATGAATGTCCATTGTTATTATTTCAACTCCAAACCATAGAAATGCTATCCCTGAGTGAATGATTTAGGCCAGAGATCCTACAGCCCATGGACCCCAAAGGAATTAATGAATAGTTTTCAGAGGAGTCTATAAAACTTGAATGTGGAAAATTGTATATTTGTTTTATTTCAATGTAGTTGGTGTCCTTTGTAAACCAATACATTTTATTCTATGTATTTAAAAAGATTCTCCTGTGAAGTGGTCCCTTTGCTCCAAACTGCCAAAGGGGTCCATGCCACAAAAAAGGGTAAGAACTCGTGATCTAGCTGATGCCAAATCTGACCTCTACTCCCCATCACTATAATGGAATACCTGTGGTGTATGTATCATGTTAAATCCTCCTACCAGTTCCCTTGGAGGTCAAAGGGTATTATCCTCCTTGAAGATACAAGGAGGATTCTACAAATGGTTAATGATGCTGCCACAATGACCAATATCTTTATCACAATGGGTACCTTCTTAAGGTCTACTCCACTTCCTTAAAACACTGAGGAGGCATAGAGGTGGGGAAAGAGAAAGGAATACAGAGGATTTCTTCAGTGAGAAAAGGACAATTCACAAGCTAAATATACATAGTATAACATACATTAATTCCATTCATAATAATCATTGAATCTTTTACTGCAGTTTTCTCTTTCAAATCTCTTCTTGCTTATTTAATCGTTTGGTGAATGTAGCCTTTTTTTTCCTTTAATGGCACTGGTCATCCAGGTTGCACTATCCAGAAGTATCAATCTCCTTACAATGCTTGAATTCAATTTTAAAGGCTTTTCCCATTCATTTCTTAGCCAGAGACTACATCGTCAAAAGAGCAGTCAAGGTGCCTTTGTCGGAAAGAAGCCAGACTTATGTCTTGTTTGTAGAGTGCTTCTCTTATTCATAAATCAAAGCATGAGCACATTAGGTCAGTGCAAAACACTAAGAAACACTGCTGCCTCCCATTAGAAGGAAGTACAATTATTCTGCTGGTTCACATTTTTCAAACAGCCTGACATTTTGAATAATTGATGTGTATAATTCCTTAAGCAGAAGTATATTTTCAGTAATGGTCATTCCCCGTAGAGGAGATGTCCTCTGTCCTCTATGGATTTATTTCATAAGGTGCCATTTTAAAGATTCTCATTCTCTCTCTCTCTCTCTCTCTCTCTCTCTCTCTCTCTCTCTCTCTCTCTCTCTCTCTCTCTCTCTCTCTCTCCTTCTCTGTATATATACATATGAAATGAATTTCATGAATATTAACATCAATTGACCAAGAAGGCATAAGAACATGTTAAAATCACTGTTAATCTCAAAAAATAAAAATTGAATAGGTTTCTATTTTCTATTGGTAAGGTTTTGTTGTTATTGTTGAGGGGCAAGGGAGGGGTTGGGTGAAATGGAGATCCAGAAGTGAATTTTCAATGGTATGGAGAACTCTGTATGTTGAAATTTCCTTTATACTGCAGATTTACACCTGTGTCTATTAACATGTAAAAGAGAAGATATTTAGATAGAATCATGGTAGCACTTGCTAATCTTTTGTTTAATTTTTCTAGAAAACTAGAAAAAACCCAAAATACAACATGCCCTCAAGTGAAGAGTATGTTAACATTTCATATTACACAGAATTACATGGTATTTGAACCTATTTCTTAATTTCTTGTCTAGTCACTTTAAGTGATAACATTTTATAGTCTCATTGACCATTCATGAACACTTAAAGTCTCTTGCTGACATCATTACTGACAGAGTTATTGTGAGAAGACATTTTGTTTAACCTTGAATTCTTATTTTACAATTTTTTATGAATATGATTAGAATTATACTCTCCAGTGGTTCAGTTTGCCTATGTGGTCTAGGTTAGTAGAGAGGCTAGCTGCCATGTTTAATCAAAATAACTTCATATATGAGCATTTATAAGGACAACAATATTTCACAGTGTCTTATAGTCATGCTCCAAGCTAAAGAATATATGAAACTGGCACAAATGTTACAGTACAATAAAACCAGAGTTCAAACATATGTACAACTTTGGTGACAACATTGATGTGTTTTCAACAAGACATTTAACAGAAATCTACATAAAATAAAATAGTTAAATTTATCAAATGCTGATAAATTTTTCAAGACAGTATAAAAGTATATAAAACATGGAAAAAAGACTAAAAATACCAACCAAGCTGATACAGATAGTACAAATTTACTACATTTATATTACAGAATGATGGAAAATAGAGACAAAAAGAAACAGCTTGGGGACGAACAGCAAAGAAAGTTCCGCTGGGAGCAAAGAGCAGACTTTCCTTGCTGGGTGATGGGACACACAACTGCACAACCCATCTCATCCACGCATATGCACACATAGAAAAGTAAAAGCAAATGTCAAGAGTCTACAGGTAACAAATGACAGACAGAGAGACGTGAGAAGCATTTGGCATGTTGCGTGCGTCACATGAAGTCATTCACGATTGGCTAACGATGATGGTACCTGGCTCTGTTGCAGATCACTGGCTTGCCTGAGAGGAGTAACTGATGGAGGAGGCACACCTGATGTGGATGCAGAGCGACCTAATCTGCAGCTTACTTTAGGCTCTGTGAAGGAGGAAAAAGACAAAGAATTAGCACTACTGACCTCAATTCAGGCTGGTGAGAAGTAAGGAAATGAACTTCTCATATCTAGTAATGTCAAATTGATTTCTCTGAGGAACCATTTCATAAGAACACTTTCCATGCAGTTATGATGAGTAACTGCTTCCAGATTGTCTCTCATTGTACTTTGCCACTATCCATTTTAATATATGGGCTATTATCAGAAATGTTATTAATGGCAATTGTCTAAATCCTTTAGTGACCATCAATTGTGAATAGTGCTCCATGCTTAAATCAGCAATTTGGAGATAAGGAGAAGTATCTACAAACCCCTAGATTGCCTGTGTTTCTCCTTATTTCTAAATTCATCTAAAAAGGTAAAAAGCAATCTGTTTTAAGACTGATCAGTTTCCAAAAGAAGCATACATACGTTGGATTACTGTTTCATTATGTGAAGGCAACTTATTCTATGAAAGGTTGATTTTATTTTTTAACATTGATAATGTTGAACAAAAACCTCATTATCTTGGTGATCCCCAACTAATGTAGATGACTATAAATTGCCTAGCTATAATTATAGGTGGGCAGAAAGTCACAAAGAGGTTTCAATATTTAATAACTCCTTTATTTTTTGTTTTAAATTTACAAAACCATAGCATCATATACAGTATATCATATACATCTCTAAGGTCTTTGTAAAACCTATAAAGAAAATGAGTTTTGTTGAAATGAGTTAGGAATGAGTTTGTTGAAAAATGCCACAAAACCAAGAGGGAAATGTAGTAATGATAGGGAAAGAGTTGGGGTAGTGGTGCTAAGAGGGAGAGCAATATCAAAGAGAGAATAATGTCAAGAAAAAATAAACTTCATCAACTCAAGATGAGAATAGAGAAGGGGGAAAGAATGGGAGAATTAGAAATGAAGGGCATTTATATCATTTGTACAATAGCAAAACAAATTATGGTATATTAATTTAATAGAATATCATTGCTCCATATGAATTAATGAAAAACATAATTCAAGAGAAACCTGAGAAACATGAACTGATTCAGAGAGAAGTGAGCAGAACCAAGAGAATGATTCATATCATGGTAACAACATTGTAAAGAAAAACAACTTTGATACACTTAAGAATTCCAATCAAAACAACAAATCACACCTCAAGAGCCCCTTTGATAAAGCACGTTACACCTGATAGAAGTATGGAAGGAGATATACATTTTTGGACACAGGCACTGTGTAGATTTGTTTGGCTTGACTATGCTTATTTCTTAATGGTTTTCCTATTTTATTTTATATTGGTAAGGAGAACTTATAACAAAGGTGATACAGAAACAAAACAAAATAAAACAAAAACAAAAACACTGGAAAAAAAGGAAGGCCATTGAAACATTTCATAAAATGGACAGAAGGATGTTCAGAGGGAGGCAAAAAATGTATTCGAATTTTGAATGTAATGGGTTGAATTTATCAAATGTGTATGTGTGTTTAAGTAAGCAATATGGAACCCTGGTTTTGTGTTCTTTGTTGTATGGAAATACTAGGCTTTTGTTAAGTACAGAACAACATCTATTGAGAGAGAGACAGAGAGAGAGAATATATACATGTGTATGTATATATAAATGTGTATTGTATGGTTGTGTGATGTATATATACTCATACATATATATGCATGTACATACATACACATGTGTATGAAGTTCAAGCAAGGTTTTAGCATTTATATGTACATATACACATACATATACATATGCACATGCATATATACATATATTCACACACACATATAAGCTATAACCTTGCTTGGACTTTGATTGTCTTTGATACAGCAAGTATTATATACATTTGTGTATTGGTGCACATTCACTTAGCTAATCCCTAATATAACTAAACAAAACTTTAAGAATAAAGATTTTTTAAATTCTCCAAAAGATCTCTCTTTGATGCACCATAACAATTCCTTTTAAGAATACTTCTCTTGGGCAGCTAGGTGGCGCAGTGGTAAAGCACCAGCCCTGGATTCAGGAGTAACTGAGTTCAAATCCGGCCTCAGACACTTAACACTTACTAGCTGTGTGGCCCTGGGCAAGTCACTTCACCCCAATTGCCTCACAAACAAAAACAAACAAAAAAAAACAACTTCTCTTGCTAAAGTGAGCTAATTTATAAAGCTAGTTTCTGATCAAATTAAGTTGTTAAACTAATGGAAGCAAGAGTATGACTAAGAAAGAGGGGGGAAAAGAAGAAATAACAGACCTAATGCTATTAGAAAAGATGAAAATACACACTTCACATTTTGGAGAACAGATGCCCATTCAGTCCATTAAAATACCATTTAGAGGCCTAGAAAGACAACAACGTGCTACTCTTTTTTGATTAAGTAGCTTACATCAGTTGCTTTTATTTCTTCTCCACCTAATGATACCCTTAAACTAGACTCCTACATATACTATTCTACTGAGGTTCTTTACTCAGGGGAAAATATATATATGTGTGTGTGTGTGTGTGTGTGCGCGCGCGTGTGTGTGTGTGTGTGTGCGCGCGCGTGTGTGTGTGTGTGTGTGTGTGTGTGTGTGTGTGTGTGTGTGTGTGTGACTCCCATTTTCTGGGAGGGGACAGGAAGGAGGAAGGAGGGCCTGTGCAGAGAGCTCTGTCTCTTTTTGGTTTCTGACTTCACCGTGGTGGTGGTGGCGGCAGAAGACTTCACAGGAAAATTGAGGAAAGATAGGATTGCCATGCTGTTGGAATTCTGTTCTCAATCTTTCTCTTTCTATCTTTCAATAAATCCTTATAAACCTAAACTCATTTTATCAGTAATTTTAGTCAGTTTCCCCCAAAACTTGGGGAACAGATTAGAACCCACATTTAGAATCTTAAATTACACACCAGAAAGGCCCAAGCCAGATGCCTTCATTCTACTCTCAGTTCTGCTCCAGACTTTAAGTGACTTCCCCTTGTACCTGATACCTCCTGATTGTGGAAATCCAAATATGACTAACATTTTCTCATTTTACAATGTCCCTTAGGTAGGCTAGTCTCCTTCTGCCCTTGGTGAATTCTTCCAAGGGCATCCATTTTATTCAAGTTGAACAGCCATTATTCCTCTTCCAGTTCTGCTGTTGACATTCTCAACTTCCAAACCAATCTCCCCAGAGAACACAGCACTCCCCACTTTTCAGTTGCCTCTTGTGTGTTGTCTTCCCTCATTATTTAAGCTTCTGAAGGATAACACTTTGGAATAGTTTCAGTCAAATTTGTTTTCAAGTCTTACCTTAGATATTACACAAGTATTCTACTTTAGCTAAGTCACCACTTGTCAGTGTCCCCAGGTAATACCCAGAGATTGCAGCATTTGAAGAGACTCAAAAGACTAGAAGAAAGTCCAGAAACTGAAAAGACTGGATCTCTCCTCTGTCTTGCTCTCACCAACTCCCACCTAGTCTTTCACACAGAGATACTGGCATTGATTTCCACCAATGGAAATGAGAATCCGATACCAATGATCTTTGGGACACATTACATACTGTAGATGTTCTACCCTATTCAAATCAAAACAGTGCCTTAGACAACCCTCTAAAAATGTACGTTCTAGATAACTAATTGTTGATTTATATAACTGATGAATGGAGAAAATTTCTATGTTTGGAGTGCTCTATATAAATTAAAACACAAGTCTTGATTAAACAAAACTAAAACAAAACAATTATCTTCACACCCTTGAATTAACTCATCCACTCTTACCTCAACTTTCACCCACCCAATGATTCTCAAATCCAGATCTCTATACTTGACTTTATTCCCATTTTTTCTTTTCTCTCCATTTTTCCTCCAACAATTCAAATCTAATTTTACCTAGATCATCCTGAAATGATGCCTGGTTCTTGATTTCATGTCAAGCTCTCCTCCTCTCAATTTATCCTACATAGTGATGTGAATTGATCATTTAAAAATATTATTTGCTGGGTGTCATTCCATGCTCAAACATCTTCTGTGATGCTTATTTCTTACTGAGGCAGGCTGGTTATGCAAGGACCCTCATCCCACCATGTAGGAGGAAAGAGAGGAGGTTATGGAAAGATAGGAACAGCAGTAGGTGACTGATGGAATCATATGGTTAATCTATCAGATGGAAAGATGGAAATTGGAGGTTCTTTTTTCTTGAAATATTCAATTAATTATTTCCATTTAGTGTACCTGAAGTATTTACAGAAGCAGATATAAATGGTTTTATAAGTCATTCATAGGGCAGTACACAATATTAAAGAAAGAGATAGCAATATAACTTGTAACTTTTGAATGTTAGGTATCATGAATGCACACTTACCTTGGGAGTACTACCTACCCTTTCAGAGTATATAGCATCAAATTCCCATCATGATTCTGGAATGGGATGCTCTGATTGATGTTTCCTTGGAATCACAGTACTGAGAACTCAGTTAGACACACTGAAATAGCAAATTCAATCCCAGTCCAAGGAATCAGAGGTAAATGATGTGGTTTAACTCCAGGATTCTCTCCAGCACTATGGCTGAAAACATTACCCATTGAGCTAATGAAGTGAGTGTCTCATGCCATGTGATCAAGTGCTTATTTATTTACTCTGTGCTCCTATCTACAGGAGCAGACTGGGAACTTATGTGTCTAAGTATATGAAGTAAAAAGAAATATCCCATAAAACAGTTCATCAATAATGTCACACAACAAAGACAGTTTTCCCCCTTTATTCCACTCATTAGTTACTATGATATAGTCAAAACAGGATTCAACTTAGAATCAGAAGATAGTGTTTTAAAGTTTAAAAAGTCTTTTATACAAGTTGTTTCATTTGATCCTCACAACTTTGTGAGTTAGGTGAGCAGACTGAAGTACAGAGAGGTTAAGCGCCTTGCCCAGGGAAAAGCCCATCAGAACCTCATTCCACTTTGCCTTTCCAGTCTTATTGTACATTACCCACCTTCATGATATCTATGGTCTAGCCAAATTGGTCCTCTTGTTATTCCCTTCATAGAACAATCTATTTCTTATCTCCTTTGCTTTGTGCCCATTGTTTTTCATGCATGTAATATATTTCTTCTTCACCTCCATCATTAAGAATCCCATGTTTCCTACAAAGCATGGCTTCATTTTTATTTTCTGCATGTTATCTGATTCTCATCTCTCACTTCTCATACCTTCCTCCTAAAATTACCTTTCATCTATTTCACATACATTTTCTGTGTATTTCCTATTTGTACATCTTGTCTCAGATAAAGTATAAGTTCCAGAACATCAGGGGCATTTAATTTATTATGATTATTATTGTGATTATTGCAACCTGAGCCCATAACACATTGCTTAGAACCTATGAGGCATTTAACAGTTTCTTCCTTGATTTTTACAACCATTATTGCTACTAAAGGTACCACTACTGCTGCTGCATTTCCTTTTACAGCTTGGCTCAAAATTTGGCTTCTCTCTGTCTCCTAGCTCCAATTTATAATGTGATGCCAACACAGAAACACAGTAGATATTGCTACATCTACTACTGCTATATCAGAACGTATCGTTCTCAAAAATCTTCTATAATTTCCTGTTGTCTCTAGGCTAAAACACAATGTCCCTTTCATTTCAATATAACTCCAACCTAACTTTTCTGACATACAATCTCTATTCAGTTTTGAATAAGCTGAGCACCATGATTAAAATGTTTTTCTTCATTATATCTAACTCTTACAGCAATTCATGGCTACAACCAAGGCCCAGTTCACATGCTACATACACATACCTACGTATTAATGTGTGTATATATACATATATACAGATGTATACAGATATATACAGATGTATGTGCATATTCACATATCCATATAAACACATGCATACATCCGCAATAAATACAAAATTATTTTGATGGAACCAGCAAGTGCTAACTTTGAGCGTATATGTGTATTCAATATGTTTAGGTATATGTGAGTATATATACATGCATAGCCACATAGGTATGCATCCATGTGTGCATATGCATACACACATACAATACACATTTCTATGCATACATATATATGTATACATACAAAATTACATATGCATATACATGCATGCATACACACATAGTAAATACAAAGAAATTTTGGAAGAACCTTATATTGCTAACTGTATATATGTACATGTGTGTATTTTTCCGTTAATAAAGTATAAAATTTTGGAGGGCAGAATTGCTTCATTTTTGCCTTGGCATCTCCAGAACCTAGAATAGTGTTAGAAATACTATTGAATTAAGTTGAATTGAATTACTAGAATTTTCACAGGCTTATTCCCTCCAAAGTATCCCATGCATAAATTAAGTTTGGTAGCTGGTTCGTGAATAGATTGTGTCACGGGCAGCAGAATTACTTTCAACAGAAGGGACGACCTTTCAATTTGTTAAATACTATACCCTATTGCAATCTGCAGGTGGGAGCGGCACTACAAAACTAGAATTGTAAAATAGGAATTGGTCCTGGAACTTTAAGTCTGTGAAGGTATATATGCAAACACCTTAGAGGTTCAAGGGAGTCCATAGAATCTGCTCTGAATTGAAACCAGAAAAAATTGTCCAAAAAGTTCTAGGATAGCCCATAATAAAAAAATAAATAAATTTCTGGTGTTTATTATATTTGGGGGGGCATGGAATAAAAAGTGAACTAATAAACCTATGAAATAAAGTTGGCTAGCTCTATGACCCCTGGGAAATTACATATATTCTTTTTCAGTCTTAGTTTTCTCAATTATAAAATGATGAGATTGGTTTTAATGACTTCTAAGTTCCTTTCCAGCTCTAAAACTATGATTCTATGAGTAGTTTCTGGGGTTCTAGAAATTGTTGATAAGGGTATAAACAGCAGGCATAACACATGAACCAACAATATCATCCTCCCTTTTACATTGAAAAAATTGGACTAACACTGGGCAAGTCACTTAACACTCATTGCCCACCGCCCCCACTCCCCCGCCAAAAAATTGGGACAGCTAGGTAGCACAGTGGAAAAAGCACTGGCCCTGGATTCAGGAGGACCTGAGTTCAAATCTGGCCTCAGACACTTGACACTTACTAGCTGTGTGAACCTGGGAAAATCACTTAACCCTCATTGACCCACAAAAAAAAAAAAAAGATGCATGGGGGGAGGAGGGAATAAGCACACAATCAACAGACAAATACCACAATGATTTGTGATCTCCCTGTGCCTATAACAACCTCTACTCCAAGGCAGAAATAACCATTCATGTCTGGGAGGCCATTCTAGTATAGTGTGGGTATGGATTTTAATAAAATGAAAAGTAATTACGTAGTCTAGGGTATATACTCTATCCATGGACAATCTCCCAACCTTAACTGGAGTTGATTTAATAATTGACATGATCAGACCTGTGTATTAGGAAGATCAATCTGGCAACTGGGTTGAATGAAGTTTAATTGAAGATAGATTAGAATTGGAATAGATGAGTCAGGGTGGCCAACTAGCAGTCCATTGCAATAGTCTGGGCATGAGGTGATGAGGACATGCACCAGGGCTTGGGCGCTATCAGATGAGATATATAAGGGATGTTAAGAAGATAAAAACAATTGGACTTGGCAAGTGGTTGGTCAAGGTAGTGAGAGAGTGAGAGAGTGAGGAATTGAGAATGACCTCTAAGTTGAGAACCTGGGTATGCATATGTGTGTGTGTGCATACACACACATACATATGTATATATACATATGTATATATATGTATATGTATATATATACATGCATATATGTGTGTGTATATATATGTGTATATATATGTATATATATGCATGGATGATGCACACTTGACAGTGAGGACATGGCAAGCTTGACAGTAATTGGGAAATTAGGAAGAGGAGATGCTTTGGAGGGAAAGGTAATGAGCTCAGTTTTGGATTTACTAAATGTAAGTTGCTTAGAAGTTATCCATTTGGAGATGCCTCATAGGGAGCAAAAGATGAGAGACCAGAAGATCAGAAGAGACATAAGGGCTGGACAATACAGATATGAGAATCAGGTACATTCAAAGGATACTTCAATTCAAGTGAACTGATGAGATCATCAAGCAAAATAATTAAAGGGAAAAGAAAAGTACTTATTGATGACTTATTTGGTGAATACAATGTTTGGTGCTCATACATTGGGTCAATCTGCTTCCCTGAATATAAATATTTGTTGTCTTTTGTCTTTAATAATAAGCACAGAAAGTTTCTTATTCTCACTGTAAGGGAAATGCAAAACCCAATATTAATCTCATTTAGTACTGCCTGTAGGGAAATCTTTTGAGCTTCTGTTGCTAGTGTGGCTGCTTCCAAGTTGTTGTCCTTGCTTTTCAAAAGCAAAGGCAAAGGACCAGGTTCCCACTCAAGGTGTGTGCTCAATTATAAGAGATTTGCCTTACCAAAAAACAATGCTTTCATCTAACATCAAAAAATTGAAATCTGTCATACTCAGATAATGGAGATCCTTTTGTCCCGCCCCCCCCCGCCCTTTTTTTTAAATGCACTCTCTTTCAAAGGCCAACAGAAGTATTGTGACTTGTGCTGGTGGAAATTTCTAATCATGTCTATCCAGCTTCCAGGGTACATGAAAGGCAGAAGAGGGTTGCTTTGAATACTGGAAAATGTACTTGACATTGACAGACTCTGAGTGTGAGCCAGGCAAGTAGCAGTTAGTACTTGAGATCATGCGGAAGGTCTTTGAGAGAAGTTGGAATCTACCTACATGTTAAAGGCCACATTTTCAACACATGAGAGAGAAATAGTGTGGTGTGTTCAAATGAATGCAGGTTTTGCAATCAAAAAGATGTCGATCATACTCCACTATTGTAGAAGTTTTCTAAGGCCACCATTTTTTAAAAAAGATGATATTTAGGGGGCAGCTAGGTGGTGCAGTGGATAAAGCAATGGCCCTGAATTCAGGAGGACCTGAGTTCAAATCTGGTCTCAGACACTTGACACTTACTAGCTGTGTGACCCTGGACAAGTCACTTAACCCTCATTGCCCTGCAAACCACCCCCCCCAAAAAAGACAATATTCAGAAAAAAATATTACACCTATCTAAAGTCCTTTCCACACTTACTCAAATGAAGAAAACTGCATTGGCACTTAGTTAAAATTTTATGAAAAGTATTCCCTCCAATAAATCCTTATCCCTTAAAATATATTTCAAAATAAACTTAACAAAGTCCAAATGAAAAGGACTTTTCTATATATACTTGATATAGCAAAGAGATTGTCATATGACACAGCAAAATTTTATTACATATAGCTGGCTTTTGTTCTTAAGCATATAATGAAAATTCAAGTTGTAGCTTTCAAATCTGTCTTGCTTGTCTATGCTTCTTTCAAGTCTTCCTTCTGTTGTCTTTTCTGAATGAAAAAAATCCCTCAATAACACAATTTCTGTTTTCTTTTTTTCTCTCTCTCATGGCAGTAGGGTGTGGCTATGAATTTTTTTAATTTTTTATTTTAAGGGGCAGTGAGGGTTAAGTGACTTGCCCACGGTCACACAGCTAGTGTCAAGTGTCTGAGGTTGGATTTGAACTCAGGTCCTCCTGAATCCAGGGCCAGTGCTTTATCCATTGCTCCACCTAGATGCCCCTTCTTTTCTCTTTTCAAAGGTCTGATCACTTTCCTTTTGGAAACTGTCCAAGTTTAAGAATGATTTTTAAGAGTAGGGAAAAGGGATTAAAGGGTGGGGGTCACTGGGTTTAGAGGAGGAATACCTTAATCTGTTCAAATCACTGTTATGTTGATTCTTAAATCAAATGGTTTAGGAAATCAATCTCTTGAATATAATTTTAAAGTAACAATTGTTATTTGATGAATGGAAACTGTTCCTTGAACATTTTCTAATCTTGCTTAATACATTCTATCACATGGTATTTTTAAAAATTTGATTATTTACTTAGGAATAAATACCATTATTTAAAACTCAAAAATGGCTAGTGTTGGATTTTTCAGACATGTAAAAACTCCATTTTTTGTATCTCTTGCTTCTGGTGGGCTTGTGTTCCATATACTGTGAATATTTTCTTTTTCCTACGGCCTCATATTTGTGACTGTGAGAAAGTGACATCATCTCTTAATCACAATCCCATCATTTGTAAAAAGGGGTGGATTACATCTAGTGGAAAGAACACTGAACCTGGAGTCATGGGTTATGAATTAGAATCCCTTGCCTGGAGAAACCAAGGAAAGTTCTTGGAACTTTCTTGGCCTCATAGTTCTTATCTATTAAAAGGAGTTGAATGAGATGAACTGTAAAGAGCCTGTTACCTTTAAATCTTTGATCTCATCATGCTAGATGTTTCCTAATGTTTCTTCTAGCAATGAATTTCATTCTTTCATTCAGAGATAAAATACGAAATGAAAACTGTAATTCTTTTGGCCATTTAAAAATTCTTGATTGTTCATGGACTGAATGATTGAGACATTTTCCTTTTTTCATCTTTTCTCTTGTTGTATACCTTTCTAATCTTTACTTCTCTTACAGAAGGGTCAAAGCAGATGGGGAGAATCCAATAGGGAAAAGAAAATTCACATCCATTATTTTTTGTTATTTGTTAAAGTCTCTGGAAAAAAAGTTTGGTGGTTTAAAAAAAGACATTGAAACATGGGTTCATCAAAATGAACTGGACTTTGAGTTATTTAGGGGTTGCATTTTTCTACTCTCATCCTTTTATCCATACCATGGTAAATAGTAAAAAAGTATTATTAGTTCCATGGTATTTAGGATGGTTTTCTCATTTCTAAAAGGAAAGGGTGATTTGTTGAACATTAAAAGCCTGAGTTTTGGAGGAAGTTCAAAGTTTCAGAAACCTAAAGAAAGGACATTCACATTCACCTGGCTAGAATATTTTTGTCAAAGTTCCTACCATAGAGCAGCCTCTAGGGGAGAAAATTCACATAATGAGGTTCTTTTAAAATTTCAGGAACTAACTGCTCTTTGATAGGGTTTGAAATAAACTGTCCTTCACTGAATTTATTTCCACAATTGATCTCATTTAAAAATGTTTCAGGGTATAAGGGAGCATGCCAAGGAAGCAACTCAGAGATAAGGTCACAGTGATCACTTACAGACATAATAATAATAGTCACCATTCTATTATTGCTCAAGCCCTCCCAAGTTTGTGTAGAAGAGGTAGGTGTTCTTAATCTGGGGTTGGCGAACTTAAAAAAATACATATGTGCATATATACATGTATGTATATGAAGATATATAATAGGTGGGAGTATTTTCATATAATTGGTTACCTTCGTAATGCTACATATTTTATAATTTTTTTTTCTGGTGAGGCAATTGGGGTTAAGTGACTTGCCCAGGGTCACACAGCTGGTAAGTGTTAAGTATCTGAGGCCAGATTTGAACTCAGGTCCTCCTGACTCCTGGGCCGGTGCTCTATCCACTGTGCCACCTAGCTGCCCCTTATTTTATGAATTTAAAAACATTGTTCTGAGAGAGGTTCCTTAGGCTTCACTGGATTGGCGATGGACTCTATAATATGAAAAAGATTATAGGAGATAGAAAATACAAAAGAAGTGCTATTCTAGAATTTAGGAGAAAGAGAGGCTCTTGGCCCCCCTATTTTCTTTGGCCCATCCTATGACTCTGTGTCTCTACTATTGAAATCCTTTATTGATATAATAGTAGTTGACATAGTTGTGAGATAGAAGTTCACTTTGTCCCTATCTTGAGCCCTTGGAGTAAACAATGGATTCTTAGAATTCACAGGACATTCAGTGTAGGCAAATCTTGGGAACATTGAACAAAGGGAACTTTGAAGGTAGAGAAGAGAAGGAGGTGACCATTGGGTCTCCTGAGAACAATAAAGTAAAGGTAATTTTTGAAGTATTTTTCTTGTTTACAATAAGAGGGAAGTCTGAAGAAGTTGGTAATTGATAAATAATAAAATGTACAGCAATTTTAAAAAGACCAATTGTTATAATTTGTGGATGAGTAAAATTTAGGACAACCAAGATAATTTGCTAGGACAACTCTATTAGCTCTGTTTTGGTCTTTGTCTCTATTTCTCTTTCTGTCTGTCTCTCACTTTTATGGGTGTTGCAACATTTCCTTCTCTCTCCTCTCACTCCTTTCTAAATTCATACATGGAAACTTCTCTAAAGCACATAGGAACTGAGTAGAGCTATCTGACAAGAATTGTCCAGCCTAAGTATGGGACATCTAGCAATTTTCTTTCAGAGGAATGAAGCACTTTACTACACAATGAGCTCTGGAATAATTGGGAATTATGATGGTTTCACTCAGCTGGCTAGAAACTATGGTCCAATGAATAAAGTTTTGGACTTGGAATCAGGGAGACTGTGCCTGACATTTACTGTCTTTGTGACCCAGGGAAAGTCAGTTTCCTTATCTGTAAAATAGGGATAATAAAATTACCTATCCCCAGACTTGGTGTGAGGATCAAATGAGCTAAACACACATTAAGTGCTATACAAATGTTAGAAATGTCTAGGCCTGCGTGTTCATCTGCTATCAACTCTACTCATTTTCTTTTGGCCTCTACTTACTCAGAATATTAATCATTTACTATAATACTTGTTTATGAAGTCTGATCAAATGAACAATCTCTCCTCCTTTACACATCTCAAATTCTCAGCAGGAAGGTATAAAATACTGACCAACTATCAAATAAATTGCAACTTTAAAAGCCTCAGAACAGGAGGGGCACAAAATGGGAGAGAAGGGGAGGGAACATTTTCACCTAACTGCAGTGACTCTCTTGGACAGGAGATGGCAGTGAGAAATAGTAATTATTATCTCCTCCTTTGGTCTGAGTTATTAGGCTGACATTCTAGAACATATACTTTGACAGGTTTTGACTATAGTAATAAGAAGCAGGCTTCCATTTTGTGGATGGTTAAGGGCAGTCTCTTCACTGAAATGGCAGGATCTTTCTTTAAAAATAAGCTAAGGGAGGTTAGCTAGATGGCTCAGTGGATAAAGCACTAGCCCTGGATTCAGGAGGACCTTAGTTCAAATCTGACCTCAGACACTTGATTAGCTGTGTGACCCTGGGCAATTCATTTAACCCTCATTGACCCACAAAAAAAAAAAAATCAGGTAAGGGCAGAATCTAATTGAGGAATTAATGCACATTAGCCTAGGTTTAAACATTGAATCCCCTTTGAGTCACCATTTCCCAGAGACTTTTAGCTTTCCCTTGATTTGTCATAATATAAATAACATCCCATTGAAAGTGGCTTAAAAGCTCAGATATCTTTCTTTTTCTTTTTTCTCTTTTTGTGTGGATGAAGCAATTGAGGTTAAGTGACTTGCCCAGGGTTACACAGCTAGTGTCAAGTGTCTGAGGCTGGATTTGAACTCACATCCTCTGTCCTGCAGGGGTAGTGCTCTATCCACTGCACCACCTAACTATCCCTTATCTTTCTTTTTTTTTTTTTTAAGAGAGATTTTATTTTAACCTGTCCCTTAATCATATTCTACTTGGTTTCCAATTTCCAGATCTAGCTTTTCCAAGTGATCTGACTCAAAAAGCCTATAATAATGCCAACAAGAAGCAAGTGTCATATGTGACCCTGTGACAGAATTCTCTCCTAGAGCAAAAGGCAGAAGAATTTTTCACTATAGGAAAAGAAAACTTTGTTATTGCACTGCTTATGGCCATCTCAAATTTGACCAATCTGCTGCATTACTTACATGACATCATCAGTGTGAAAGAATTGCTCCATTTCATTCTCCACCCCTTTTTGAATTAAACTAACATTTTTCTAAAACTATTTCCTCATAAAACTTTCACTAGAGAACACTGGGGGCTAAATAGTTCTATACCACAAGGAATTTGCAACCAAATGTGGAACATCTTTCTCACTAGCAATTTTCAGGGTAATGAAGCCCTTTAATGCATAATGAACCCTAGGATAATTGGGAATTCTGTTTAC
Source organism: Dromiciops gliroides (assembly GCF_019393635.1). Classification (NCBI taxonomy): domain Eukaryota; kingdom Metazoa; phylum Chordata; class Mammalia; order Microbiotheria; family Microbiotheriidae; genus Dromiciops; species Dromiciops gliroides. The sequence continues at coordinate 61,159,559 of NC_057863.1, forward strand.
CTCAGTTGGCTAGAAACCCCAATAATGGGTTCAATGTCCATGTGGACCAAGTCAAGTCAATAAGGACATATTGAGTTTATACTATTTGTCAGGCACCATGTGAAATGTTAGGGATATGAAAAGGGGAAAACAATGCCATCATCAAAGACCTTATACTCTAATGAGAAAGAGAGCTCAAGATATTTGTTCTACTGATAATGGGCCAAAAGGGAGCACCCTCCTCGGGAAGGAAGAATGATTAAAAGTTACTTGGAAAAGCTATTTGTTTCAGAAAAGTGAACTGCCTAAGAATCAGACACCCTGATTCCTTTCTAATTCTAAATCTAAGGCTGTGTGACCCTTGTGTAACTCATTTCCTTTGTCTATAAAACAGATAATATTATTTGCCCTATCTTGCAAGATGGTTGTGAAGATCAGATGAATTTATATTCTTGAAAATGCTTTGAAAACTAGATTAAGTAGAGAAAATGGAGTGCTTTACATATGTTAAGTATTGCTTTATATAGTTATAATTATAACTATTATCTCATTCTTCCCATATTTTTTAACTACTAGTATGACTAAAACTACTTTGCAAGTTCCCGGAAGTAAGAAAGGACCATATCTTAATCATCTCAATATTGCTCATAGGGTCTAGGATAGTACTTTGTACAGAGCAGGAGCTTAATGAATCCATTTGTTGAATGAATGAATGATATGGCTTTTAAGTTTTCTTTATTTCTCAGTAAACTCATTTATACATGCTTTGCCCAGAGTATTGAAATAAATATATATGTAAACAGGCATAAGCAATTCTATTTGACCCTCAGTCAGTTACATGCCTGTCACATACAGAGAAAGGAGTGAGAATATTAAAAAAAGAGAGAGAATAATTTAGTGTTTTATAACAACCAATTCACACTGGGAAAGTTTCATTCTTTTGGTTGTACTTTGAAATAAGAGAGTTCTCCATTTAGTACCTGAGGGTAAAGGCAGATGGCAGAACCCAGCAGCAGAATGCAGAAAATGTTCCCTGATGAACCAAATAATCACTGTCTTGGAACTAGAAAGAAGAGTAGGTTATGGGAAATTGTCTTCTGCTCCATGGTCTGTTAGATTTCAAGGTATGAAACAATGAGCTGTTTAGTAATGATAGCCTAGGGAAGGCAGAATCTGAAATCCACAGGCCCTGTGGAACATGGTGGAAGCTTGACTTAGAGCTCAGCTGAGGACAAGATCACAGAGAAGAGTGAAGAAAAAAAGACTGATAAACTGGGGAATTTTCAGAGGAGGGGCAATCAGGATGGTAAAAGACCTTTAGATCATCATTGAGACATTATGTCTTTTGAAAATCAGTTTGCAAATGAGTTCATATTTAGCCTTAAAAACAGAAAACTTGAGGGGGCAGCTAGGTGGCACAGTGGATAAAGCATCAGCCTTGGATTCAGGAGGACCTGAGCTCAAATCCAGCCTCAAACACTTACTAGCTGTGTGACCCTGGGCAAGTTACTTAACCCTCATTGCCCTGCCCCCCGAAAAAACAAAACAAAAACAGAAAACTTGGGAGGACAAAAAAAATAGTCACGATATGCATATGGTTCTGTGATGTTCATTTGAAAGTTCCTTTCAAGGTTCAGTTTACAATCCATCCATGCCTAACGAGCTATTTAATTCTCTTCCTTTTCCTCCCCAAATTTTACCACATGAGGTTCCATCTCAAAGTGTAGAGGACTTCCTTATTTTTCTCCCAACCAGTGAAGCACCCTGACAGTCCTCTTGTCATTCATTGTTCTTCCCATATGACCATCCCATCTTTATGATGATGATAATAATAATTTTATATTTATGATCACATTTATTATATTATTATATCAACTTAAATAATAATATTTGTATAGCAGTTTAAGATTTAGGAAATGCCACATATATATATGTATATATATACATATGCAAATCTCTATAGCTATATATACACATAGGGATATATGTATATACAGTTGAGATATTTACATATACATCTAGTTATATATACATAATATACATATATAGATCTCGATCTCTATATACATATATCCCTATGTGTGTGTATAGATATAGATATAGATTTTGTGAGAAAATAATGGGGTTTTAGGGACTCAGACCCCCACCCCCTACCCCCACCCCCCCACACACAGGAATTCTGGCTGCTTTTGTAAGGCCAACCCAGAGTCAGGAGAATTTCAAATGAAATGTTGATCGACCTTCCTAACTAACTAAAGGAAGCTAACTAACTTAAGACCACCTCCAAGTCATGTCAATCAATGGACTTGAATACTAGGAGCCAATTAGCTTGGAGTAGTGTGTAGGGACCACCTCTCTTCCAGACCCGCAGGTAGCTTCCACTCTCACAGACACAGGGACTTCCTCTTTTTGGCCTGAGACTCCTATGTAAAAGTGCCTCTTTTTCTCTTCTCTCTCCTTTAGATACTACCTAGGTTTTTCTATCTTTCAGAGCCATGTGTGCTCTCTTTACTAATATTTAATATACTTTAATAACTGCTTAATGCCCCCAAACTGGTACAATAGCCTCTAATTTCTAAGTACAAATATATGATAAACCCCAGCTAATTTTTCCTACACTTGGGACAGTAATAGGCGACCACATTTAATTTTACGTCACAATATAGATATAGATATAGATGATATAAATATAGATATAGATATAGACAAAGTCATAGACACAGACACAGACACAGATATAGATACAGATACAGATGGATATTTGTGTATATAGATAGATTGCATTTTCTATATTAAGTTATCTACAAATATCTCTATATACATATATAGGAATATATGTATATATAGATATATATCAGATCATATGTCAAAGGTAGAATGACTTGACTTGGATGGTCTATTTCTTTGTAGGCTCTTCAGCAAAGGGTATGCCATAGATAACATTCGTATTAAAGTATGAACTAAACTAGTAGGCCTTCTGTGGTACTGAGAAAAAGGACTAGTACAGAGAACCAAGAGTAACCACAGTTAGGGAAGTTAGTGACTCTGACGTAGTAAAGTCATGAAGTGGAAAGTTAACTGGCTCACATACCTAAATGAGATTGGCTGCATTATGGATCCTTCTCTCATGCCTATAACACATTAATGTAATTATTGATTTTGTGAAGCTATAGTGAATTATTGGTTGATATTTTAAAATAATTCTACAAGGTTGTCAAAGTAGCATAAATCAGAGTTATTAAACCTGTGTCCTCTCTAATCAGTCATAAAATATTGTAGCTAGAACAGGTGTTAGTAATCACCCAATTCATTCTAGGCTTCCAATATCCCTCTAGTCAATAAACTCCATTGGCTTCCTATCACCTCCAAAATCAACTATAATTTCCTCTGTCTGGCATCAAAGACCTTCACAGCCTGGCCCCTCCCATACTCTCATGCCTTCTCAACTGGCTTACTCTGTGACCCAATGGCACAGTCATCCTTGCTCATTTTTCTCAGAAAAACACTCCTCCCCATTCCATTAGAAACAAAGTACTTGAGTAGAAAATTGTCTTTTGCCTTTCTTTATAACCCAAGCACCTAATATACAACCTTCCAAGTTTATATTGGTCTGATCAGTCACAGTTAGACACACTGTACTTTGACTCCAACATAGTGATGTCATTTTCATCCTTTCCAAGAACAAAGGATAACCACCAGCACCTAATACAGTGTCAGGCACAAAGTAGTAACTTAATACATAGTTGTTGACTGACTGATCACTTTTGTACAAAGAATATTAAAAAATTGATAAAAAATATTGTAGAAAATGTAACTAACTGGGGCTTTAAAGGTCTTCTAATCTAATCCTCTTCTTTGTAGGAAAAAGGAAACTGAGTCAGAAACAAGCAAAGGGAACTACCCAACTCATTGCCATCATGGTATTCCTTTTACTTTCTATCTCACTCCAGGATACACAGGGATTTTTATTTGGTTGTTTTTATTTTTATTTTTGTCATTTGGCTTATCAGATAGCACGAGGAATATCACCAACCATATGCAAGTATGATCTTGGTCACAAGGTTAGCAAAGATGGGTCAGTGAAAATCTTAGACAGAATTTAGAGAGGCAAAGTGTCCAGGACTAGGAAGGCTATAGTCCTGTAATACTACAGTCAGATCATGTTTGAAATATAGTGATCTATCTGGTCCTGGGGTCCACATTTTAGGAAGGACTCAACATAAATCAAACAGAAGAAGAAAACCAGAGTGGTGAAGGGATTGACTGTTTTTAATCATTTGAAGGGCTATGTTGTGGGATAGAGGTTAGAATTGTTTAACCAGAGAGAACACAAATTCCTTGAAATACGAGAAGATTCCATTTTTGTCCTCAAATCCCCAGAGTCTAGCATAGAGATTGGCACATGGAAGGTGCTTTAATGGTGGCCTGATGATGAATAAATTGTTTTGTTCCTGTTGATAGAACTAGGATCAAAGTGTACAGCCTATAGAGAGAAAGATTTCAGCTCAAAAAAAGGGGGAGATTTGCTAATCTAATGCTTAGAACTATCCCAAAGTGGATTGGACTGCCCTGAGAGGTAATACTGCATTAAAGATCTCCAGAATTTTTTAAAAAATGCTCAGAATAGAAAAGCAGGGAGGCCGACATGTTTTTGAGAGAATTACATACAAATAGGACATCTTTGAAAGTTATACATTATTTTTATTATATATGTGAACGGGAAACAAGCTATACAAGAGATTTGAAGTTCTGAGTACAAACCACTTTTTATGTTCTGCTATGGAAATGGCTATATCTATTTTATTTGGTGTATGAAAGTTATTTTAGTTGAAATGACACACATGCATACACACATACACAGGTACATATACATGAATACACACACACATACATACTTATATACATACACACATACATACATACATACATACATATGGTATGTTTAAAAAGATCTTTAACCAAAAGGTGGATGATTATTTTAAAGGTTTGTTATGGAGAGGACTCTTGTCCAAGTATGGGTTGAAGTAAATGGACCTTGAATTCACTTCTAATTCTAGGATTCTGTGAATCTATGAAATCCCTCACCCCTGCTAGGAAAGACAACCTAAAATCTCTGAATTACTGTTGCAAAGTCAGTGGTATCACTTTTATAATTGAAAGGGAATAATTATTTTTACCAACTTCAATGCAAGCCCAGGTTGAGTAAATGAGTAAATAAATAAATATAGGCATAAATAATTACTATATATTTTTTCAAGATCACTGTGTATAGAAATTAGAAGAGACTAGGTCATAGTCTTGTAATCTTTGAAAGGTTGAAATAGCCTTCAGAGATCCAGTAAATTGAATCCATACCAAAGTATGCTGGAAGTTAAACCCAGTAAAGGACCCAGCCTCTACGAATAACCTACTAGAGCCAGCCTATTACAGGACACCAAGCAGTTGAGATACATTGTCTTGCCACAAGGGGGCAAATCATCCAAAGGCTATATTGCACAAAGAAGAGAATTAGAAGTAAATTAATAGCAACCCCTTTTAAACTAAGTCATCACTAAAGAGATATGTTTATAATTCTGTTCATTCTATATCTGCTCAGTATACATGCCTTTGTAAAGATACCATCAATTAGTTAACTAATAGTAGAGTGCTCATCACCAGGAATAATTTTGGGTAATATACTAGAAAGGGAGCTCTAGTAGATAGCATTAGAAACTCCACTGCCTCTCAGGAACTTGCTTTTATCCCTGATGTGAAGATGTAGCCAACTGAGATGTGAAGACCTGGTATTGGGTCAGCAGAGTAAGTTGAGATGTATCACTACATATGTAGATGCATGTTTATCTTCTGACAGACACATATACATAGTGTATGTTTATTTATGTGCATACTTGAATGTGAATTATATACAAATAGTTTAAAAATTGCTTATCTTTCAATAATACATTGCTTAGATCTCAAAGTCTTCCATAATCTGCCTTTATCCTACCTAAAATCATATCCCTAGACTTCCTAATGGTTACTTTTCAATTAGAATTATCTCTCTACTGTCATCCACACATGTTCTTAACACAGCAGCTTTGCAGATTATCTAACTAATTATACTATTTATGCCATATTGATATGAATTATGCTGCCCTTCCACTGTTTTCATGGGAAGAAAGAATGAATTAACTATACAAAGATGTTGATCCTATTTCATCCTTACAAATTTCAAATCATCACCTTTAGTTACTAAAGAAAACTCACACAAAACTATATAGACATCATTGGCAAGGTTGATGAATCTATTGGGAAATTACTGAGATGTACCTTAAGTAAGGAAACTTCTTATGTAAAGGTATCAATCTGTGAATGTCAACATATTTTGAGAAATTTGTGAAAATCTCATATTTATAGTTCACTATCAAGTTTCAAATCTGGTTTAAGCACCATTGGTTATTGTTTGTGTTTGTTATTTGTCCTCAAAGAAGACCAGCACATTGGGGTGGTCATGACTTGCAGTGAATTGGATTTAAGTAAGGGAGGGCTGTGCAAAGTCACCAACCTCATTCTTTCTTCCAGAGCCATCTAGGTCCAGTGGTAAGATGGACAACTGGACATGGCCCTAGATGTTTAAGGCATTGGGGTTAACTGATTTGCCTATAGTCATCTAGCTAGTAAGTGTCAGAGGTTAGATCTGAACTCACTTCCTTCCAACTTCAGCGCTAGTGTTCTATCAACTGTACCACCTAGCTGCCCATAAGCACCATTGATAAATGAGGACTTAGCACCTACTTACCTACCTCATATTGCTGTTTGAGTGTCTTACACAAAGGTTAGATTTGAATGGGGGCAAGTGGAGGAGAGACAGTGCCCAAGAAGAAGGTGGGAGATTAAGAACTAGACTCTGTTAACTCATTCTCCCTACCTCAATTTTAATCAGTGTCCTTTCTGGTAAAAACAATGAAGACACCCATTGACTAATTCTCTTTAAACCATTATCTAAAATGTATTTCAAAGACAACAAGTATTATATTTTATACTTCTTTGGTTTGGCAAGGTATAATGGGAAATAGAGAAAGAAGAAAATTAAAAGTAACTCAGATCATTGCATCTGGGAATCAGGGTTCAATTCTAGGCTCTAACACTTAGTGGCATCGTAATCATATCCAAGTTATTTAACACCTCTGAAGTTCAAGGAGTACTTCTATAAGATGTGAATGATAATATTTAAAGCCTATTTTGTTGTTATTAATAAAATTCTATATCAAGGAGTTATTATTTTGGAAGATTCTGCAATGTGATACAGCTTAGGTCTGGACACACAATAGGCTTTCAATGTACAGTTGTTGGTCAATTTATTTACATTTAGGGGAAATTATTTTCCTTATTTCCTTCTCAAAATATGCATGTTGGCAAGGCATAAATGTGGCCATTATAATTGTCTTGCAATTTTCATATTACTAGGATTTTAAAGATTCCACGAAGCAATAATGCCCTGTATGATTATAGATACCAATAGACAAAGTCTTTGGGACATTTTGTGTCAACATTAGAACTCTGAGTCACCAGGAATTTTGCCTATATAGAAAATTATTAAATTATATTTCTCTAGAAAGAGCACTTCTCCAAATAAATGCAGATTTAATTGATAAATAAAATTGAATATAAATATAAAGGACAATTTATTTATATTTAATTCTTTGTTCTGGAAATTTAATTCTATAAAATGGAATTCATTTTAAAAAACCAAAACATTTGAGCAAGATAATGTGACTATAAAGAAAAATAACAAAAATAATTGTTCTCTTCAAAAAAAATTTCATTCATTACTTTCCCTGAAGGGGAGCTATTTTTATCTGACACTTGAACATGTCATGGGAGAATTAGTCTTACAAATAAGACTAAAAGAACTAGTACAGAGATGAGAATATACACAAAAAGAATAGGTTGTTCAGATAGTATACTGAAAAAAGAAGAGGTAAGTTTCATCTAAATTCTTACTTCTTCAAATAACTATATGTCTCTTTGAATTTCTTATGAGAACAGCCATAAGCATTTATAATATTTAATTCACTTGTGGTCACATTTCTAGCTGTTTAGCAAAATATAAATGTTGCAAGAAATACCATTATCTTGCTTACAAATCTGGGCTTTTGTCAGCAGAACAGGACAATTGGTACACATACTGTAGAATTGTGTTATAGCAACATAAATTTAGGACTAGAAAGAAGTTAGAGACCAAAGGAGGCAGTCTAGAGAAGCAGAATGAGTGCTAAATGGGGAATCATATACTTTGAATTCCAGCTCTGCCATTTACTATCTCTGTGACCTTGGAAATTTGGGTACCTTCTATGTTCTCCAGTTCACTCACTTGTATGAGGCAGTTAGATTAGAATACCTCTGGGCTCACTTCTTGCTTTAGAGATATGATCCTGTTCAACCAACATTGAGAGGCTAAGCAACTAGATTAAGGGGATATAGTTACAGTAATAATTGCAGAAGCTGGGATATGGCCCCAGGTCCTCTGGCTCCGAATTCAGTTTCCTTTATATTCAATCACTTTATCTTCTATCTCTAGCATGATTAATATCCCATCAGTAGATATACATATTTTTACATATATGAATAGAATGTCAAAGAAAATTTCATCCTCATTGAGCTACATGATTTGAACTCAGGTCTTTCTGACTATAGACTCAGTGCTCTAGACACTGTAGGTGATGATTATTCCCAGTCATTGTCCATCTTTTCAGCAGATGAGGACACTGAAGCTCTAAATGGCTTGCAAAAGGGATCAAGTTGGAAACCAGATATCTCTTACTTGAAATTCAATGATTTTTTTCACTAGATCACTCTGTTTTGTAATTGGATATTTTTTTATCATCTTTGATCATCTTCACTGTCTAGCACAATGCTTCCACTGCATATAGTAACTCATGAAAAAATAAAACATGCAGGAAATCCTCCTGTCCCCCTTAGTCATTAGTTCCTTGTTGCAGACTATTTACTCTCAAAGCCTTTAAGATCCTTATTTATTTCTATGAAACCCAGAATGATGTTCTTTACCTAAGAGGTCATCTGAATCATTTAGCCTATCAGTCTTTCAGTCATTCAGTTGTGTCTACCTCTTCATGACCCTGTAAACCATAACATGCTGATTCTGTCCATAGAATTTCTTGTCAAAGGTGATAGAGTAGTTTTCCATTTCTTCAGTTCATTAAAGGAAATAGAAGTTAAATGACTTTTCCAGGGTCATACTGCTAATAAGTATCTGAGCCTGGATTTAATTCAGGTCTTCCTGACTCCAAGTCCAGTTATCTAGCCCCTGTAGATGATGACTATTCCCAGTCATTGTTTTGGAGTAGAGGAGACCCTAACTTCCAAAGACTGTGTCAGTGAAGTACAAGCTCTTAAAGATCTTAACAAACTGAAAATTTTTCAAGCAAAAGTCACTTACATACTTGTTCAAGGACTATATTACCTAAGTTACTAGCTCACCACAATGGATGGCCTATGAAGTATTGGGATTTTGGAGTAGCACAGAAATTAATCTTTCCATCTGGTAAGGGATACTAACAACAATATCAGAAGGAAAATCACCATCAATGAAAACACCTATCTTTTGAAATATTGAAGAAGGCAATGCCTTAAGTTGCATTTTCAGCCTAAGAAAATGCTTGCATGGGTACTTCTCCAAGCATCCTTTCAATAGGAGTGAAGAGTCACTCAGCTCAACCTTCTATCACAGTCAAGGGGAATCACAGAATGAACTCACGTTAATTGCTTCCGAAAATGAGTATCTCACTTGAAAAGAACATTAAGAGACTGATCATTTCTTCAGAGCTTTGTCAGGCTGAAAGAGAAGAAACCTGAGAGCAGCAGGGAGTGTTTTTGCTTAATTGTTGTTTATTTTCATTCCTAACTCTACATGGGTCCAGTGTGTTATTTTCATCACTTCAAAGAAAACATATGATGTCCTTTATATCTGTGTTCAATTCTATTTATCAATTAAGTATTTTAATATGACAAATCGTCAACTTAAAAGCATTGGGAGTTTAAATTTGAGAATGGGAAATCTAATTTTGAGTTATTTAAGAGCTTTATCTCCTTCTGTCTTAGTTGCCAGGAAATGTGGAGCCAAATTCAGTACACAATTTTAGTATTTAGTTAATCTCAGGAGCCTGGTTACATCCACACTTTCCCTGTTCTTTATTCATTTCCATTCTGTTTTTATCCCTAACAGTCTTATTTTGCTCATGTTCAATCTCCTATGTCATTTCATATCCATTTGGAAATGGGCAACTATAATTAGGCAAAACTACATATACATACACACATATATGTACACACATACACACACACACACACACACACATATATATATATATATATCACATACATATACACATATAAGTTAGTATGATTCTATATCTGTGCCTTACTATGGCACAGAAGAGGCTAAGTTTTCAAAAGCTATGCCAGAAAATTTGGGCAGAGCTCAGATATGGGAGAGAAGCAATGTGGTACAATGGGAAGAACAAAGAAATCAGAACCAGAGTGCTTAGGCTCAAATTCCACAATTACATTCCCCAGTCTTAAATTTCAACTTCCAATGGTTTTAAGTTTATAATTTGTCATATTAAAATATTTAACTGATAAGTAAAATAGAATACTACCACTCATCTGTGTGACCTATATGTACTCCATAGTGGATGTATACAACTCATCTTAGGGTCCTTCTCTAGATATTTTCAAATAATAATAATGGAATCCTGGAAGATAACTTATCAAATAGGCCAGTTCAATGATTTTATTTTGTCCTAAACATATAACCGTATAAGACAAAGTTTAACTATTTGTTATAGGCCTGGCAATTGAATAAGGAAAATCTGGATTGATGACAAGTCTCTGATAAAAAATAGCTCTCTGACAATGGGCAAATAATGTAACCTCTCAAAAACTCAGAGCGCAGATGGTTGTGAGATTAGCATTAGTGGAAGGAAGCTAAATCATTGATTAAGGAGTATTTCAAGTCAAAGAAATCATCATTTCACACCTTACCATCTTCTCTTCACCCCACCCCCACAGTGAGTACAATAAAGAAATGTGAATGGATAAATCTTTTCTGCTTTTGAATTAAGCCAGAGAAGTTTATGCTTGATTTTTGAAGCCACCATTTTGTGAAACCAGTTCATGAGAACACAATAACCACTTATCAAAAGTTAAGTTAATGAAGTTAATTATTACATTTTACCTGAGCTGCTGTTTCCTGCTAACAAGGTTGGACTAACAGATGATCTTCCCAGTCTACTGGATGTTACTGGTGGCCCTGGTGTTCCATCCCATTCCTGAGCTTTTATTGGCTCTCTAGAGGAAGATGCCCCATGATGGCCTCTCTCTTTGTTTTCCAACTTTGGTAGTGGTTCTGTACTGTGGCTTCTTATCTTCAGCTCATCTGTTGGTTCTACAAGATAAACATAATTCATATTAAATGATAAAGGAATATTTTTACAAAATGAAAAGAGCAGGATCACCAAAATACTATAAAAAGTAATTTAATCCTAGAATATGAATTTCTAAAGGTATTTTAGCATCATTTTTAAGAGATTAAGGAAAGATTGGAGAAGATTATTATTGGGGCGTGGCGAATGACATTGTTAAATTTCACAACACCTGAGATGACTTTTCTGTGATTATGGACTGAAATATTTTATAAACACAATTTTGTCTTTAGAATAAAAGAATTAATATTTTCCTTAGTGTAGAATTTTTTTTTCTAATTCCTTATTAGCAGCCTTACCCCATGTCTCCCACCAAATGCCTCTTTGCCTCTGCCCTGAAGCCTGCTAGTCTGATTGATGTTTCTTGCTGAACCATAGCTCATGATGTGGCCTTAGCTATGTTCAATTCACTCCTTGGCTGGATTCACTTTCCAGGTTTCACTACCTTTCTGTCAGCAGGCTTGGACCCAGCAGTTACCCTTTTTTCTCCTTTCTCATTCCCTCCTAATTTTTTTTTGTCTTCCCCCCATTAGAATTTAAAGTCCTTGAGCGTAGGGCTTTTCTTATTTCTTTATATGTTTATCATGCTTAGCACAGGGTCTGAAATACACTAAGCTATTGATTAATGTTCTAGCTAGCTAGCTAGTATCCATTTTAAAATAAGATCTAAATGTTTGAGGTCTACATATTGGGGTTAAGACAGACCCTAATTAAAATTTGGAGCTTTTGCAACGTAATGGAGACAAGACATACAGATTTTTTAAAGATGATTCATCAATATATAGTGTTTGGTGGGATTGGAGCCGTTCCCATGGAACATGCATAGGAATGTTTAGATATCCTGGTCTCTTCCCATGTGTGCTATAGCCCAAGGACATGCATGATTAGTAGCTCCTCTTTGTTCCCTATGATAGGTAGGTTGTGTCAAAGAAGCTTGGCAAAGGAGACAGAGAAAAGCTGTCTTCTAAGTAAGCTAATTAAGGGATCGAGGAGAAAGTCATACTGCTTTCATTTCAATTCTTTGTTGAGACATAGCCAATGCTATTGGGGCATAGGAAGTATGTTTCATTCTAACTCCCCTATGCAATTAAAAATATAGATCTGAGGAGTAAAATTACTTTGAAATGTTCTTGGAAGTTACTTTTGGCTTATTAGTAATATAAAGTTTGGCTTGCCTGTCCCAAAGTCCTTCAGCAGTTCTATAAAATCATAATATTACTACCATATAGTTATGTGATCATGGGCACGTCATAATTTCTATGGGTCTCAGGTAACTCATCTATAAAATAGAGAGATTAGACTAGATGGTAACTATTAATGCATTTTATCATTTCTTATTCATTGTGTAAGCCCTTAAATTTTATTCTGACCATCTCCCTGTGAGCTTATTACAAATCTTTGTCTCCTTCATGAATTTAAGCCAAAGAAAATGTAGGATCAGAAAAGAACATCAGAGTTTTCTATGCCATTTACTGAGTTTCAATGAAAATGTACAGTTTCTAAATGCTTTTCCCTCTAAGCTTAACAAGCAATCTGTGGTCTTCTAGATCATCTACCAGATTCTCAATAGATCTTTGAGACACTAGTTATTTTTTCCAATCCTGTTATTTAAATTTCAACACTTATTAGCTATATAGTTTATGTAATTATATATTTTTCAAAAGTTTTATTCCTCTCTCCTCAGATACCAGTCCTGAATGAATATTTGGCCAAGAAAAAGAAAGAAAGGAAGGAAGGAAGGAAGGGAAGAGAGAGAGAGAGAGTTAGAGTTAGTTTTAAAACAACATTTGTTCCATAATTATCACTGGAATTTCAGACCATCCTTAAATATGAGACTCAATTGATAAAGTTCAGGTTAACCCACTGTTAGTTATGTTCTTTGTTCTAATTTAATTGCTTTCCTATGCATGCCATGGGCTTGTCACTTAAGTCTCAAGTCTAACAAAACAAAACCTAAATATAGCACAGAAAAAAAAGTCTCTTTTCCTCTTTTTTTTTTTTAATTTCACGTCCCTAAGGTTAGTATGCTGTGAAGTTTGGCAAGTATCCTTAGAGAAAGTTAAGCAAGAGAAATAAAAATATAGTACAATCAAGTTTAGGCCTCATTGACATTACTATTATTGTTATTATTTTCATTGCTATTTTCTAAATGAAGAGTAGTTATTTAAAATCTATGAGATGAGGACATTGCAATTTTATAAGCAGAATAAATAAGGTTACATTTATGATTTATAGCACATTTACATAAGATTTGTTTTCCACTCAAAATGAACTTTAAAGTATTTGGAATACCTCTTAATAGATAAAAATGGAAGTCATATAGGCTTATGAAGAATATATTTGACATAGCACATTGCAATTTAGAAGAAATCTGTTCAGAGGAATTTGGGGGATGGTTGAAATCTATTTTTATGACAATTGGTTCAGTCTCAAGCAAAAACAAAAACAAAATCATTGGTAGTAACAAGAAATTTCTTAAATAAAAATTGTAGAAATAATTGTAGAGTTCTTTGAAAATCAAAAAATCTAAAAATCATGGGGCTTATCTTTTTTCCTGAAATGGCAATTATATCTAATAGATTGTATCTTCTATTTTATTGCATTCATCTTAAAGTCTAATGGTAGTATCTATCATTCAAAATTTATCCTTTTCCATTTAACATCTCCTTGAAAATCATACCACAATTTATCCTCATGTAAAGCAGGGAACCTTGTAAATGCCATGCTAAGCAAGAAACCAGAGAGGGAAATGGCTGCTTTAGAGAGAGGATCATTCATTATTTGTTAACATAACCAAACAATCTTGAATAAACAGAAAGAGGTCCCATGAAATGCTGCTCCAGTTTCCAACATCCAAAAGGATTCATTTGCCACATCAGTCAATTACTTCTAGAAACAGCTTCATGATTTGGGTAAGAGGCTTTTATGTTTGTGATTTGTAACTGCAACTACCACTTGAAATTTCATGGTCACACACAGGGATCCCTTAGTTACAGAAGATGTATTTTAATTGTCCATAGCACAGTAGGGATCAAAACGACCACGGTTCTGGGGGTTGACCAGCATTTGTGCTCATTGCTTGATGCAAATGATTCCTCTAAATTTTATCTTCTACGTCCTTTTTGGTTTAATCAGAAGGATCAAAGTTTCTCCGTTTTATTCCAACCACTGAAAAATGGAAATGATGAAAGGCAATTAAAATTGATTAATTGAATAAAAAGAACAGCATTATTAGGATAACTGAAGCATTGTGATAGGAGTGGTTGATAAAATGGATATTATAGTCATGGGATTATGGAATGTTCATGATGGAAGGGACCTTAGAGACAGTTTAGTAGAACTCCTTCATTGTATGTATTAGGAAACTGAGGCCTGGAAAGTTGAATTGATTTGTCTTAGGCTGTTTAGTTGTTTAGTGGCAGAACCAAAACTACAGCCCAAGGTCTCTAGACTTCTGGTATAAAAGCATTTTCATCAATCCACATTGATGAGTCATCACGCACTTAAATGTAAGGACATTTAATGATTGCTAGCATTTATTTAGTGCTTTAAGATTTGCAAAGCACATAAAAATTCAATTTGATTTCACTCAATAAACATGTAAAAACACCTACAGTGTGACAGGGATTCTGCTAGCTTCTAGAGATAAAAATAAGAAAAAAGAAAGATGGCCCCTGACTTCAAAGAGTTTATAATCTGGTGGGAGAAGACAACATAATGAGAGAACAACAACCTGGTGCTGGAAACAAGTGTGGGATAGAAAAGTGGAGAGTAAGTTGGAAATTCCTGATCCAGCCCTCTATCATGGGGTTGTTTGGGAGGAGTTATAGTACTCCACACTCCAGCCATCCAATAAGAGGTAGGAGGAAGCTGGGGGAGTTGGGAACATGTTAAATATCCAAAGCTAAATCAAACAGAATGAAGATGAGATTTCAGATGACCAGCTTATCCTGGATGGGGCATCATGTTCCTTAGAGTTCTAACCAAACACATATTCAAATAATATCTCATTTAATCTCACCACACTGGGAGGTAAATATAAATATCCTCAGTTGAGGAAGCTAAGGAAGATAGAGATTAAATGTCTTTCCCAGAGTTTGCATACTGATTTGAACTCATGTTTTCCTGATTCCAGGTCTAGCACTCTGTCCACTGAGCCACATGTGTGCTTTCTAAAGATAACATAGAAAAAAAGCAAACTGTACTACCTTTCTGTGTAAGAAATCACATTGCTACATGTGTAGTATGAATTAATCCATTGAATCAAAAGATATTTTCAGTAGACTATCCAGGTGATGGACCTGGAAGGAATAAAAAGGAAAAAAAAGCTATAAATAGGATTCAAAGGATTTGTGTTTGAAACCTCAATCTGCCTCTTCCTTTCTCTGTGACCTAGGGTAACATATTTAAGCACACTGGGCCTCAGTTTCCATTCCATGAAGAAGGTTGGACTAAAAAGTCTCTAAGTCCCTTTGGTGACAGGAAGATCTTGATTCAAACTCTGACTCTGAAACATATTAGCTGTGTGGTCAAGTAATGTTATCTCTCTGTGCCTCAGGTCACTGACAGTTCACAATCTGCTTTGATGGAAGGTATCCCAGAATTCCACATCAGATATTTTCCATACTAACGAGTTCACTTATTCCCTGACAAATTCTTACATCGAAGGAAGGATCAAAATGACTTTGCAAACTGGTTTCTGATTGATCTTGCTGGGTAGAGATGCCCCAGAACTCAAGTAATAGAAATTTATCATCCATATTGATCCATGCATAGAACAATTTAAGTCCTATGATCTGAAATCCTGAAACTATTGCTGAAAAATATCACACTAAGCATGAAATATAAATATGTAGTATCATAAAAATGCCAAGAGTAGCGTGAGAATCTAATAGCTTTTGCTTCTTAACCCTGATGTGAAAAGAAAAAAAGAAAAAAAATCTAATGTGTTATATAAATGAAAATCACTATTATTTCCCAACCTAGCTCTATTTACTATGAAATGAATTCTAATCAGAGCCACCCATACCACCTAGAATCTTTTTAAATGCCTATTTAATTTTTTAAAAATCCATTTTATTTAACCTTAAATAGGATAAAATCTTCAAATTTTCTCTTCCTCCCACTACCTTAAGAATCTTTAATTTTGGTGGTTTAGAATCTTCCAGAGTAAGGACAACATACACTAATGTAAGTCCACCCTGCCTTTGAAGCACTATATAAGAGAAATTAAATCACTTGTTTAAGGTCACATATTGTTGTTTGTCCTTCATTCTCCAAGAGGACCATGACTTTAGGAGGTCAAGACTGGGAATTAATTGATTTAAGTTACAGAGGACTATGCAAAATCATCACCCTCACTCTCTCCTCTAGAACCATCTGGGTCCAGTGGCAAGACATATATCAGGATGACTGGAGATGGACATGAATATTTGAAGCAATTGTGGTTAAGGGACTTGCTCAAGTAGACAAAGCTAAAAAGTGTCTGAGGTGAGATTTGGACTCAGGTCCTCCCAAATTCAGTGCCCTATCCACTGTGCCACCTAGCTATCACATATCATAAGCAGGATTTGAATAAAAGTCTGCTTGATTCCAAGTCCAGCATTCTATATCCACTGTGTATATGTATATGTATTTATATGTATGTGTAGACTTAGCCCTACAGCTTCATATCAAGATAGTAGAGAAAAGGCATAAAATTAAAGTAATTCAGAAATGAGAAAAGTATCAACAATTGACTAATAGTGTTATAGAGATAGTAGCTAAAGGATAAGTAACTTGCTTAGGATCACATGCACACAAATATATATATATGTGTGTGTGTGTATGTTTGTATACACACACATTCACATGTAATGTGTATATTATACATATAATATATACATAATATGCATCACATGTATGTATTTGCAAATGTGGTATGTGTATTATACCTATATTTCTGTATGTACATATATGTATATGTGTGTGTTCCTATATATGTGTATATGTATGTTTATGTGTATATGACACCTCCTGGTATTTGTGGAAAATATAGGAATGTCCCTTGGGAATCACCTATCCATCTAAATGAATTTTTGCATCTGGTCTGAACTTTAATAGATAACCTCATTTGCCTTTTTCAGAACTTTCACACAGGTTCAGGATCTCTATAACTTGTACAAATAATTCCGCGAGATTGAGGAGAAGACAAATTTCATGGATGTTGGTCTAGATCTCCCTGATTTATACATCACTTTCTTTTGAGGTATTTCAATACAGTGTTATTGGGAAACTAATAAAAGCTCAAAAATGAAAATCAGATTGGATTGGACTATAATCTCCAGCAGCACATTTTGTGGTCCAAATCATTGTTATTGAGTGATATTTATCAGCGACTTGGAAGCACAGCAGGAAACAAAGAAGGTGCCCAGTCATTTTTCCTAGGCCTGCTACGAAAGCTCACTTTTACAAGCTTAAAGATTAAGAGTTGCTAGAATAAGAAAAAGAAAAACCAGCTTAGAAAGAAAAAGTCAGAGAGTTTTATTTCCTTCACTACTTCAGTCAATGGATGTGTTTCTATTTCATTCAAACCCTGGAAAGAAGAGAAATGACTGGAAATTTGCCCACTGGAGCAAGGCTCACAATGCTTTTTCCATATCAAGCAGTGGGAAAGATGCCCTTAAGCCAACTTTTAAAAGATAGATTCAGTTTGGAGAGAGAGAGAGAGAGAGCGAGAGAGCGAGAATGCTCTATGATCTCAAGATGGAAAGTTTCAGATGGAGAAACACCTTAGGATAGGGCAATGGAGGTTTGGGTTAGGAAGGGCAGAGCCCTAGAGTTCACACTGGGCTTGACCACTGAACAGAGGAAGTCAATCAGTTGTCTTATTTTAACTAATTATTTCTATTATCTAGATAGCGTGGTATAATGGGTAGAGATCTAATATGAGAGTCAATAAGACCTGGTTTCAACTCCTTCCTAGGATACATATTGTTTTTTTGTGACCCTAAGTTAGTCATAAGTACCTCTATATGAGTATCAATCCATTGCTGATCCTTGTCTCATTTATAAGGTGCCTTCAGTTTGTGCCTCTTTGTCCATTGTCTTGAAATGAAACTGTAGAGAAGTCCTTTTCAATATCTATAACCCAAGCTCCACCATCTGAAGAGGTATATATAATCTGATATCATTGCATTTCCCTCTCTTCCCACTCAATCAACATAAAACACTGAGGGGAGGGACTCCAATTGATTGGTTTGTTTGAGTGAGCAAATTCTCTGGTTTTATCCCCTTTGAAATCTGCTGAATTAAAAGATATTTTCTACTCCTATCTCCACAGTACTCTCTTATCTATTCATATTAGACATATTCCCTCATAGTCCATATCTCCTCTCTGGTTTCATTGTGCTCCTTGAAAACCCCTTGGACTTTCTTTCCTTTTGAAACTTCATCTTATATGTCTCCATTCACCCTATTCCCACATTGAACCCAACCTGTAAAAAAATTTAAAAAATAAACAAAAATAAGCAAAACTTACAAACTATACCTGACTCCATGTGCAACATTATATTCCCACAGAATTCTACTATCCCAGAGAGGAGTTAAATGGATCTTATCATCTTTTCTCAGCAACTAAGTTTGTTCATCACAATACATTTAAGTTATTACTATTAATCTTAACCCTATGGTTGATCAAGTCAGCTATGCACTGTACCCTCATTATCCTATTGCCAGTCATTCCTTGTTAAACCTCATTGCTACTTTACTTTACCTTTTGCTTTCTCCATTCATATTCACAGGCTCCTGAATATTACCTGATAAAGTCAAATAACCCTTCTGAGTAGGTCTGGTAGGTCTGCTACAAATTCTTATCTAAAGTCAACTGGACCCTCACTAATGCATAATAATCATTGTCGCTTGAAGACATGAATGATTATTTATCAAAGTACCCAGAGACATTCTAAACCTTTATTCCTAAAGCTGTGTTGTAGCAACACTGACCCCTCCCTCTTAATAGTGGCCTTCACCTCTTATTTAATTGTATAAAAACCAAACAGACCCTATCTTTTGAGAGCACCATCTTCTCTTCTATATGTATTGATTCTTAGTATGTATAACATAAGACACTTGAATAAGAAACTAATATGTGTTTTTCTTCCTTGGTATCTATCAGAGTACCATGTGCACAGCAGACTTTTAACATATTTGTTGAATTATTGGAATGAATTCTAACAAAATGTAACACTGGTTAAAATAGGGAGCTTTCAAGTCACAAAGCTAGTTTTATAGAAAGACAGGCAGGGAAAGACCTATAGAATAGCTCCTTGTTATTCAGTTGTGTCTGACTCTGTGTGATTCACCATTTGGGTTCTCTTGGCAAAGACACAAGAGTAGTTTTCTATTTCCTTTTCCAACTCATTTCATAGATGAGGAAACTGAGGCAAGGGAATTTAAGTGACTTGCCCAGGGTCCCACAGCAAGTAAGTGTCTGAGGCCAGATTTGAACTCAGGAAGATGATGACCCCAGAACTGGCATTCTATCCACTGTACCACTTACTTTAGCTGCCCCATGTAGCTTATAACCCATCTGAATCTTAGTTTTATATGAGTTATTGCAGTCAAAAATATTCATCACCTGTTGTCCAATCTGTTGTTGATGGGTCTTTCTGCAATTAGCTATGTTGGGCTTTGGATGGCAGCCTGTCACAAGGTTCTTCCCAGACCCTGTCTAGATAAATAGAACCAGAGCCCAAACTAGGGCTTGGTGACCACAACTTTGACCTAGGTAGATGGATTTAGGTGTTAACTACATTTGCAGTCTCTTAATAGCTTCGAAGCAACAGTGAAATGTCTTTAAGTGATAATAAGTAGTGCAGATGAGATGCTAGCATATGGTGGAAGAGAATACACTGCTATCCCATCTGGACTTGCTTTCTCCTTCCCCATGCAGTAGCCTTGCCAGCAGCAGCCTTTGCACTCCTGTCCCAGGGTGAAGTATGAGTGGAAAAAAACATCCCTTTATGTAGTCACTTTGTTTACAGAAACAAGTGGGAATCTGGCCTTTCTGTGAAAAGCTGGAAGTAACAGGTCAGTAAATGAATATTTATTTATTTAAACATGCTATTTATCAGGCATTGTTAAATTCTAGGGATGCAAAAAGAGATAAAAGGTGGTCCCTGCCCTCAAGGAGCTCACAATCTACTGAAGAAGATAATCATCAAGCAAATACATCTGTTGTTCAATTGTTACAATTATGACCTACTCTTTATGGCCCCTTAAGGGGTTTTCTTCAGAAAGATATTCTAGTAGTTTGCCATTTCCTTCTCCAGCTCATTTTACAAATGAGGAAGCTCAGAGAAATAGGGTTAAGTGACTTGCCCAAAGTCAAACAGCCTGTAAGAATCTGAGGCTGGATTTGAATTCAGTTTCTTGACTCTAGGCCCTGTGCTCTATTCACTGCTCCACCCAGCTGCCCTGCCCGGTATATATATATACAAATAAGCTATATGCAAGATTACTAGGAAATAATTGAGCGGGAAGGCAAAAGAATTAATCAGGGTTGGGAATGGATTCCTGTAGTGGGTAGGATTTTAACTAAAACTTGAAGGAAACCAGGGAAGCCAATAGGTGGAGAGGAAGAGGCAGAACATTCTAACCTGGAAGACAGCTAGAAAATTCCCAGAGTCTAGTGACCAGAGAGAACAGGTCATTGTTATACTTAGGCCAACACTGGGCAGCATCAGGTTCCTAGAAACCCAAGTTAGGAGTTATCTAATATCTAATGAGCCTGTACAACTTCTCTTGTAGGTCAGTCCTAAATATCAGCAAAGAAATGACCTGAGTGTATGATTCTTCTGAATTATCTCCAGGTATCCCATCGTCTTGTTTCAAGGTAACTTGAGACATGCATCTGGAGTTTTGTATCCATTTCCCATTGTCACAGTGTAGGAAAGATAAACTGGAAAGTGTCCAGAGGAAGTCTTCCAGGATGATGAAAAGCCTCTAGTTCATACAAAAAGATGAGTTGGAATGAATGGAGATGTTTATCTTAGAAAAGAATTGGGGAGGGGCAGCTAGGTGGCACAATGGATAAAGCACTGGCCCTGAATTCAGGAGGACCTGAGTTCAAATCCAGCATCAGACACTTGACACTTACTAGCTTTGTGACCCCAGGCAAGTCACTTAACCCCCATTGCCAAAACAAACAAAAACAACAACAAAAGAAATAAACTAAGAATTGTGTTCTCAGTAGCTAAAAAGGGTTAACAGAGAAACTAAGACCTGAGTAACCAGAGGGTTTGAGTCCCTATCAACCAACAGAATCAACAGAAGCTTAAACAGTAGCCAAGGATTAATATTCCTGGATGACAGGAAACAGAAATTGTACCTAGAAACCTGGTCTTAAAGTAAAGAGATTTTCTAAACAGAGAGACTCTTGGAGTCTGACAAGTTTAAGCATGTTTTAGGAATATGAGTAGAAAGACCAAATATGTCCTTAAATTCACCTTATGACATTTAAACTCCCAAAACAGACCCCTAGTGAGAAAGGTACCCACATTGGAGGCTATCTTAGGACTCCAGGAATACCAAAATAGGATGTGAACCTCCCACAAGGAAGAGATTAGGATAATGAGGAAGTAATCTACATTTTTCACTATAAATATAACCATTTTCATCTCCCTAACCAAGACACCTTTCTCCTTTGGGGTGTTCTCCCTGTGGTCATCACAGTCTTTTTTTTTTTTTTTTTTGGTGAAGCAATTGGGGTTAAGTGACTTGCCCAGGGTCACACAGCTAGTTAGTGTTAAGTGTCTGAGGCCGGATTTGAACTCAGGTCCTCCTGAGTCTTTTAATAAAACCTAGAAACTGAGTCACTGAGTCTTGTAATTCTTTGGGATGCTTCACAATCAACTTGATCAATTAAATCCATCCCCACTTCATATGCACTTCTAATTATTTACCAGCTGAAGAAAAGTTTTCCATTAAAAATAATATATACCATTCCATGAAAGTGGCAATAATTTTGAATTTTTTTAAAAAATATAAACAGATCATATAATCTCAGTCTGATGTCAAGAGTCATTGATTGAGAGAAATAAAGGTGAGGTGATATTCAAAATTCATGCAACAACTACTCCATTGTCAGAGCTGAAAAGTCTGCATTTTGAAACTGAACGTCATTATGGAAAGCATCCTTATTGTTCAACAATTATTTTTTTACTCCAAAATAGTGTATGAAAATGCAAATATCTAGCTATAATTCATCACACTAAATGTTTATGGCCAGAGTTCACTGGAGCACCAATCCCTATGTTACCGTGCTAATGCTTCAAGCCCTGCCCCATGTAATTTTCTTTCTCTAGGTGGGATGATGCTATTCATTGAGGTAAAGGCAATCTAAGGCCCAGGTCTTCACACTTGGGAGAGGAAAATGACTGAAAAATCTCCCAGAGTGCACATAATTCTTAAATAATTGACCCATGCAATTTTTGTAAAGGGAAAGCTTTCACAACCTTGTAGGTTGTACATGTGCAAAGCTTTCAATAGAATCTGAAATCTAAGTGACACTGATGTGCTGTATAGAAATTTCTGCTCCACCCAAAAAAAGAAAAAAGAGAAAGAAAGAAATTTCTGCTCACAAATTATGCCGAGTGACTCAATGAACAGGCTAACCATGTGGTGGGGATGCTCCAGAGCAGTGGTTCTCAAAGGGACCACTGAGGATTTGGGGGACACTGGCAGAAAGTCCTAAAGATCAAATATATTTTTGTAATGATACAAAGGTATTTTCATTTCTAATATAGTGAATATGGAAAGGCATAATTTACACTTTGGAGGATGCTCAAGAAATTTTAAGAATATAAGGGGGTAGGGGGCAGCTAGGTGGCACAGTGGATAAAGCACTGGCCCTGGATTCAGGTGGACCTGAGTTCAAATCCAGCCTCAGACACTTGACACTAGCTGTGTGGCCTTGGGCAAGTCACTTAACCCTCATTGCCCTGACCAAAAAAAAAAAATGTACAAAGAATATAACAGCGTCCTGAGAAAAGTGTAGCTTGCTAGACACAGATGTACAAGCATATTGTTTGCAGGGGCTTCTTGCTAATAGTTAGACCTGACTTTTGAATTCCCAGTTTCATGTTTTAATTGGTGTTAATCAAATAACTTATGATACACACTGATGTTTGTCCTGCAGTATAGAGTGATGGAGAGTATTGAACTATGAGACAAGGGAGAAGCGTTTTACTCCTAGCTCCCAACAGCTGGGTGGCACAGTGGATAAAACACCAAGCTTGGAAGTGGGAAGATCAAACCAAAGTTCAAATCAAATCAACCTGACTTCAGACATTTATTAGCTGTGTGACCCTGGGTAAGTTACTTCACTTCTGCCTGTTCCCATTTCCTCAACTGTAATATAGGGATAATAATAGCACCTACCTCCTGCCATTATTTTGAGGATTAAAGGAGACTTCATTGTAGAGAGCTTAACACAGTGACTAACACATAGTAGGCACTACCATGGTGACTTTGAGATACCTCAGTATCTGTATCTATAAAATGGAAGTGGTAGACTAGATAAAGACTAAGGCCCTCTTAGCTCTGAAATTTTATGATATAAGTAAATGAAAACTCTGTGTGTGTGTGTGTGTATGTGTGTGGTGAAGAGAGAGAGAGAGAGAGAGAGAATTTCATTGTGTTGACACTATTCACTTTTTTTTTCTTTCACTACTGAAAAAGGGAATCTATTACAATGAAAATTTGTCCTCTTAAAAAAAAAAAACCCAACATATATTAAGGTCTAAATAAAAGTCATCTTCCCTAGGGAGAGAAGAAAGATGGCTCAAAAACATCGATTACCTTTTCCTTTGTGAGATACATGGACAATAATACAGACATGACTCGATGAAAGGGAACCAGGGCTACGGTAAAATAATAATAGTCATTATATAAAGCTCTGACCATCCTGACATGGAGCCATGAGAGCTTAATTACAAATCTAATCTCAGATACTAACTGAAACAAGTTATTTAACCAGCTAACCTTAGTTTTCTCCTCTGTGAAATGGGGATGATAAAAGCATCTACCTCATGGAGCTGTTGTAAAGATTAAATGAAGTACACGGGAGCTTCCAATGCCTCCTCCAGCTTCCCAGAACTCACTGACAATGATGCCCTGACCAAGCCTTCTCTTCCCAATGGACACTTGCCCAATCCCTGTGACTCCAGTCACAAGTCTGCAGCCTGTGAGGAAGTTTTCATGTACACAGAAATGTGCCATTACTATTTGTACCAAATATCTAGGTCATGGCTACTTCAACTCATGAACACTCATCAGTTTTGCACAGGAAAGAGAGATCTGAGACATGCATCCCTGAAATTGTACAGAATTGAAAACTTCTGTGGGGAGTATCAGGAGTTTGGAAGTGGACTTTCATCTAAAGCACACACATGCAAAAGACACATTATGTACAAAAGGAAGACAAAAGTATTTAATACAATTGTACTTAAGAGTATATACAGGGGCAGCTAGGTGGCACAGTGAATAGAGCACTGGCCTTGGATTCAGGAGGACCTGAGTTCAAATCTGGCCTCAGAAACTTGACACTTACTGGCTGTATGACCTTGGGCATGTCACTTAACCCTCATTGCCCTGCAAAAAAGAAAAAAAGAGTACCTACATATATACATATATGTGTGTGTGTGTGTGTGTGTGTGTATGTGTGTATCTTTTATAGAGGTTAAAAAAAGATTAAATGAGGTAATATTTGTAAATTGCTTTGTAAACTTTGAAAGTCTCTCTCTCTCTATATATATAATTCTATATGTAATATATTTAGTCACTCATTTTTATTATCATCATCATTATCTCATTGGCCTTTTCTTTGATTTTCTTTATTAATATCTTTTATCTCATATCCTTTGGTTTTCATATTGCCTTTTTTCCCACCAATTCCTTGTACAAATATGGAAGAAAATTAATTGTTTATAACAGCTAGGGCTTACATATCATTTTAAATTTTGCATTTGGTCCTTAATTTTTGTTTGGCCATTAATTTTTAGATTATTAATTATTCTTATTTTCCCCATTTTAAAGAGAAAGAAACTGAGGCTGAGACAGTTTTGTGGACTTGTCTAGGGTCATACAGCTAGTTTGCATCTGAAGAAGGATTAGGATTTGAATTCTAATTATGATAGACTCCAAGTGCAACAAGTTACCCTTCACCACCACCCTACCCCATGCTTCCTGGTGCCTCTGAGGTTAACTGCCTCTATTAAACCAAGTAAACTGATACACTGAGCATCATGTAAAGAATTAAGTCAAAGTAGAATCAAAAGTCACATTGTATTCATTACGTGGAAGCATTTGTGTCTAAAAAAGCCCAATGGCATTGAAAAAAGAGTAAGAATTTTTTAAATGTCCAAGAAGCTGGAAAGTGTAAGGCTAATACAAATTTCATAGGCTATTGACCTTGTTGTAATGTCAGGAAGTTTTAAAATTTTATCATCAAGGAAACTTTTCACTTATGACATGTAGGTAGCTGGAGTCTTAAAAAATATTCAATATGCATGTGCCATGTCCTAGCAAGTTGGAATACTGATCTGGAGATAAATTGTGAGCCTAGTTGTATGAAAGACCAGCATTTCTATGTTCAGAGAGGTTTAGTACAAGGTAATGATTTTTTTTTTTTTTGGTCAGACACCTAAGGCACAGAAGGGTTTTGATCTACATAGGCAAAGTGAATACAGGGGGAAAAAATCATTTATCCCTGATGGATCTTCAAAGCTGAGATAACTTGCATAGGGAATGTTTGTGGGCCCAAGTCTAAGAACCACAAAAGTGAGGTTTGTAAGGGTAGTGGAGGAGAAAATTTTAACAAAAGAAACAAAAGCGATGTCAAAAATGGCTTAACAGCTGTCTAAATCCCAGACACAAAAAATATAAAACTAAATCTACACTTCGCTATTAACTGATAGGAATCAGTAATAAGCCTAGGATTTAGGGGCTGAATCCAGATAGTATCAGAAGTGAACAAAAGATTTCAACTGCTCAATGAACTACATACAGCTTTTCTCCCTCGTATCATGAACAGTAGAGTCTCAGAAGTATCAGCCCCTCTTCCCTTTGGAACCAACTTAATGAGGTATAGTGAACTGGAACACCTGGATGGGAATGCATCTGATTTTGCCACACACTTATGGAGGTGTCATGGATTTTGAAGAAGAACCTTGGCTTGGGACCCATGGAGTATAGACTTGAGACCAGTGAGTATAATTTATAATCCAAGTATCAAAATCACAGTATATTGTGGTTTGGGGAATCCAAGGCACCAGACTGTCTTAAAACTCAAATAGCTACATAAGGAAAAGAGGAAGAGAACAAATGGCAAGGTCATGTTGCGCTAGGTCTTCCATTTCCATTAGGGGAGAAGTAGCAGAATATGTACTGCCAAGTTCAAGTGTTCTGGACTGGATCTTTTGCCTCTAATGGGCTTTTGCACTATATTGGCTTTAATCCCTGTTTGATGCCCCCTCTGGAAGTCACCTCTCTAGAGATTCTCCCTGACAGGATAATAGATTGATTCATTGATTTAGAATTAGAAGAGACCTTAAGCACTGGTTAGTCCAAACTGGTTCATGTTGGAGCCTGAGTGGGGACAAGATCTGGGAAATTTATCTTGTTTCATGAAAGGCATATAGTAACTTTGCACTAAAGCGTCAAGATTTGAGGAAAGCCATCAAATTTCTGTGGAAAGCAGGTTTCACTTTCTTCAATTTAATAAACAAATTAGAGAACAAGGTAAAAATCACTTATCAGATCTATCAGTAGGAGAAGAGTCCATGACAAAACAAGAGATGGCGTCAGATCAAGTTAAAAGAATTAAGCATCTACTAAGTGTCTGTCACATAGTGGATGCTATATAAATGTTTATCTTTTCCCTTCAGTCACAAAAGATAAAATGGACCCTAGTTTTCTCATTAGTAATTCATTACATTTATTAGGAAATAGTCTACCACAGGAGGATATCAGATGAAAGTCCCTCTTTTGACATTCTGAGATCCTGTAATTTTTATAGTTTGGTATAGCAGAAAAGTCACTGACCTTGGAATTAAGGAAACTAGATTCCAATCCCAACTTCCCAACTCTAACACTTACCAACTGTGTCCAAAGTCTCTCTATGTTTCAGTTTCCATATCTAGATCAGAGGGACTAAATTTAATTGTTTTATTGACATCATAGGATTGTAATAAACCTTTAAGTGTCATCGTACATTTGCCTATTATCATTATGGCTTTCTTCTGTAAAACTTGTAACATACAAAAATGGGAGTTATCATCACCATCAACTCCATCACCATGAGGCCAAATTCTGAGCTATATTCATTATGTTTAGATTTAAAACATATTGTCCTTTTCATGGGCTAGCCAGGTACTTTATTACTTCACATTTTGCCTGACTCCCCTTTTACAACCCCTATTTCCCCCTCTAAATACATGCGCACACACACACACACACACACACACACACACACACACACACACCCCTACACATAAGAATAGGCAGGGGGATAAATAAGCAATAAGATAAAAATCAAGTCCATTTTGTTACTTGTCATTTATATACATTGAATTTTGTACTTGAATGACTCATTTCTTTGTGTTGTTATCACTTCTGCATTTGCAGGTGGAAGAGACCAAAGTTATTGACAAAGATCATGTTTAAAAATCATGTACAGGGGCAGCTAGGTGGTGCAGTGGATAAAGCACCTGCCCTGGAGTCAGGAGGACCTGAGTTCAAATCTGGCCTCAGACACTTGACATTTACTAGTTGTGTGACCCTGGGCAAGTCACTTAACCCCAATTGCCTCACTAAAAAAAAAAAAAAAACATGTCCAAAGTCAATCATCATGCAAAACCATATATTTATTTTCTGGGTCAAGAAAAGTTGTTAAGAAAGCAGGTGGGGGGGCAGCTAGGTGGCAGAGTGGATAAAGCACCGGCCTTGGATTCAGGAGGACCTGAGTTCAAATCCGGCCTCAGACACTTGACACTTACTAGCTGTGTGACCCTGGGCAAGTCACTTAACCCCCATTGCCCCGCCCCCCCCCAATTTGGGGCAGCTAGGTGGCACTGTGGATAAAGCACCGGCGCTGGATTCAGGAGGACCTGAATTCAAATCCGGCCTCAGACACTTAACACTTACTAGCTGTGTGACCCTGGGCAAGTCACTTAACCCCAATTGACTCACTGAAAAAAAAAAAAAGATAGCAGGTAGATGGCAATCTAAGGATGACTCACCATTCTGTTACTTAGTACCCCAAGTTAGGCTGTCTCACAGATAGAAAGGAAACAAGCAGTCCATAGGATCCAAAGGAAGTTAACTGCATCCATGAACATCATTGTCACTCCATGAGGACAAGTTCAATCAAATTATCCAAATTGATTTTTTTAATTGCTTTTTTGTAGTTGTTATTGCCTTTAAATGTGGCCAGAAGATCATTTGGGAGGGAGGGTGAGGCATGCCATGAATTTAAAATTCATAGGACATTAGAGCTATAGTAATCCTTTGAGACAGTCACCCATGTTGTCACTGTTTTCTGCTTTTAATTAAAAATGCCATAGTTCCCTAGTTTTAAACTTTGAAAGGAAGACAAGTCTCTTCATGGGTAGGTAGGAGGTGTGTGGGCAGTCAAATATGTGCACAGGTGTGATTGACTTTAATTAAAATACAAATCATTTTTCAGCAGATGGAAGAAGGCTTCAGTATTACTTTAAGGAATAATAGACAGGCAGACACTAAAAAATTAATATGTGGCAAGAAAAGAAAACTATGTAATTCCCTTCTTGATAGATATGACTCTGAGAACATGTTTGTCATTGTTATGAACAATGGCCAACTATTTTATAAGTTCACCATGCAAAGAGAGATAAGAATTTCCAAACTCTGACCAAGCACACAAGGAATTTTGACGATGTTAGTGTTATGGTTCTCTTAAGTAATAAGTCTAATTAGTCTTAAAAACTGATTAAGTCCCATATAGCAGCTAGGGAGCCCATGGCTCAGGGCTTCCCGAGGTGCTACCAACTCTTGGGCTGATAAAATCTTTTTTATTAGTGTTACATTCCTGTGTGACTCATTAGCCCATGTATTTCCCCAGTACTTTTGTTCCTAGGAAGTTGTTTAGTGTTCACCCCCTAGAGGGGGTAGCATGTCTTGATAAATTTCCTCTCTAGCTACTTACCCCTGTCCCCCCCCCCATTGTTCTTTGGAGGAAAAGTACAAGAGAGAAAGCAAAAAGGCCCCGAAACTATTTTGTATGCTCTTTTTCAATAGGTTAGAAAAAAAAAGGCAACTCCTATAACAAAAATCTGTTCTCTTAAGGAGTCCCACCCAATCAAATCATCTTGGGAACAGCCCAGTCACTTGAATCTAATAAAGAATTATCCTTTCTGCTCTTGAAGTGTCAGTGGTTATGTCCATATTTCATAGTATGATCAAAGATTCCAAAGACCCACCTCCATCTAAAATCATCATAGGGACCAGGAAATCCCATTATGGATATATGCCTGTCAACTCCATTATTGAACACCTTCAAATTAATTTTAGAGCAAGAGAATACTCTCATAAATCTCAGTTATTATAAATGAATGGAAAAAGTGATTAGGATCACTCATAGGACAATGACAATGGATTTGGTTAGCATTAAAATACTCAGACATGGGACATCTGGCTGGGCTCAACCCCTGGCTTCAGCACTTACTATTTGAATAAGCACTTGAAACTTCTTAGCTTCAGTTTGTTCAGACATAAAATGGGCTAGTAATGTTTGTTATACCAACTCATTGGGGTTTTTGAGGATGGTGCTTTGTACTCCATAAAACACTGTGTAATGTTTATGCTTTCACAAGGAACCAAAACTAGATGCTCTATCCAAATCAGGGTTTCAGAAGCTAGGGTCTGTCATTTAAAAAAAAAAAAAAGATTTGATTATAATTATAAATTTATTATTGTTCATGAATGATCAGTTTATCACTGTTATTATGGCTAATTGTTAATTTTTTAATATTATGCATTTCCTTTGTAATTAAATGTATTCTTTTTTTCTTTACATTTAAAAAAATTCTAAGAAGAGGTCCATAGGTTTCACCAGAGTCCCTAAGGGGCCTGATGCAAAAAGGGTTAAGAAATCTTCATAGATTTTTCAATTAACTGATCTGTGTGAATACTTGCTGAAAGATGGTATTCCCTCCAATGATGCATATAGTAACTTATAATAAAGGTCTATGGGGGCACAAATGACCCGATTTTTTATTTCTTTGTATCCTCTACATCACCTGCTGTATTGTTTTGCATATAATAGCTACTCAACAATTTTTTTCATTAAATTATTCAAAGCGGGGTAGCTAGGTGGTACAGTGGATAAAGCACCAGCCCTGGATTCAGGAGGACCTGAGTTCAAATCTGACCTCAGACACTTGACACTTACTAGCTGTGTAACCCTGGGCAAGTCACTTAACCCTCATTGCCCCACCAAAAAAATAATTATTCAAAGGTAAAAAAAAATGACAGCAGAAACAATAAATTATTATTAAATATAAAAATGTCCTAAATTTTAATTCATTAATACTAGATGAATCTTTGATTTCATAGATATGGATAATCCCTAAAACATGGTGGATCATACCCATCCAATGACTTCTCATTATGTATTAATGCGGTTGTTCCAGCTTGGAATTGGAAGGATTTGAAATACTGTAGACCATCAAACATTTAACCAAAAGGAAATTCACTTAAGAGTGGAACGGAAAACTCAGTCACTCATCTCAATGTGGAATTAAAGTTGTCTTTGTCAGGGTGTTAACAGGGCAGTAACAAATGCATGGTTTCTTTCCTCAAGGCAGGAGTAAACAACTTAAAAAAGAAATTGTGCATTCTACATATATGTATGCACGCGTCTAGAGATACTTTTTTTCTCTTTCTGTAGATCTAGATACATGTGCATACATATCTATGTGTAAATGAAAGATCATCTCTCAGAAGAAAGACACAGGAAGAGGTCTCTTGTAGAAGGTAGGATTTAAGCTGAATTTGAAAGGAAAATGAAGAAGGAGAACATTGTTATTGCCTTTAAATATAGCCATTTGGAATGGAGGGTTAGGCATGCCATGAATTTAAAATTCACAGGACACTAGAGCTCCAATGAGCCTTTGAGCCAGTCACCTATGTTGTCATTCTTTTGTGCTTTTCATTAAAATGCCATAGCTCTCTAGTTTTAAACTTTGAAAGGAAGACAAGTTTCCTCACAGGTAGATATGAGGAAGGAAACCAGTAGACAGAGGAGGGAGCTGTAATGCTGGACAGCTACTGAAAAGGTCCAGAGTTGGGAGATGGAGTGTCCTGTGCAAGGAAAAGCAAAAAGACATTTATTGCTGGATCGTAGGATATCCAGAAGGAAAAACAGAGTAAGAAACTCAGAAAGGTTGCAGGGTGGAAGATTGGAAAAGGCTTTAAAAGCCCCAAAGAGGGTAGTTACCTTTCAATAATGTGTATTATAGCTATCTGGGTTGTGTTCCACACTCTATACTCCAGGCAAAGGGGACTAATAGCTCTTCCTTGAATTTGACTTTTCACCTCATCCCTCTCTATATTTGTATGGTCTGTCGTTCCACCCCCATCTTTCATGACTGACATGTACTTGTACCTTTCAGAAACTTTCTCTTGCTTCAAGCTTTATTTCAGGCTCTAGCTCCATGGGGGAAAATGCCTTGACACTTCCCATTTATTAGTGTCCTTGCCTTCCTCATCTCGATTCCATTAATCTTGTATTTCCCCCCTCAGCAACCCACAGTCTAGTACAATATAAGCTCCATAAGGATAGGGTCTGTTTCATCTAACCATTGTATCTTCCAAAATGGTAGCACAGGAATTTGCACATAGTAGGAATTTAATGAATATTTATTGAATGGATGAGTAAATCAAAGATGGAATATTCTCTTGAGCTAGAGAAAGTGAAGTTTAAATGGGTTCCTTTCCTTCAGTACTCTCATATGGAGTTTCATTTTTAGCTCATTCTTTTTTTTATTTATGATTTTTCTTTTATCATCCTCCTGAAGCCCACTACCTTTTGTCAAATTGTTCTCATAAAATGAGCTTTTCCCCCTACCCTTTGAAACAAAAACCTAGAAGTAATAAAAAAAAATATGGTTTTTGATACATAAGATCTCCACTCATTCCTTCATCTATCTATGCATGTGCTTTGCTTGTTTGTTTAGTTATTTAGTAAGTCAGTCAATTATTTTTTTTTTAATGTTCCA
This sequence comes from Dromiciops gliroides, assembly GCF_019393635.1. Classification (NCBI taxonomy): domain Eukaryota; kingdom Metazoa; phylum Chordata; class Mammalia; order Microbiotheria; family Microbiotheriidae; genus Dromiciops; species Dromiciops gliroides. The sequence continues at coordinate 61,192,317 of NC_057863.1, forward strand.
GGAGCTGTATGAGGAGTTATACTGAGAACTGGAGGCTGAAATGCCCAAAAGAAACCAAAACAAAAAACAGTCTCTACTTTCAAGGATCTCATTATCTAATAGTGGAGATACTATAGAAACAACTATGAGAGAGAGACAGAGACGGAGTTGGGGGGGGTGAGGTGAGGTGAGATGATATAGAGATGGTTATAATATGATAGACATGGTATATATGTGATATGATATAATATGATAGATATAGAGATGGACATAAAGGTAAATTCTACATAAATGATAGATAGGTAGATGATATAGATTAGATAGATATAGCTATATAAATATATGTTAAATTGAGGCAATCTCAGATTGAAGGCAATTATATAATGGACAACTGAGAAGGCTTCTTGAAGAAGCAGAGAGTTGAAGGAAAGCAGGGAAACTATAAGGCAAAGATGAGGATGAAAAGCGTTCCAGGTATGGTGGATAGTTAATGAAAATACTGAAAGGTTGACTCACTGACATGAACTGTTCATAGGTTTGTTATTTTTTTTTGTCTGTTTGTTTGTTTTTTTAGTGAGACAATTGGGGTTAAGTGACTTGCCCAGGGTCACACAGCTAGTAAGTGTTAAGTGTCTGAGACCAGATTTGAACTCAGGTCCTCCTGACTTCAGGGCCAGTGCTCTATCCACTGTGCCACCTAGCTGCCCCTTGTTCATAGGTTTTTAAAAAGATAGATCAATTAATCATTGCATTGGTAAGACGCTTTGAACAAACCCTTATTGGGAATATATAGATGGCAGAAAACAATTGGGCTATCATTGTTGTTTGTCCTTTGTTCTCCAAGAAGACCATGACATTGGGGTAATGTCATGACTTGCATTGAATTGGATTTAAGTGAGGGAGGGCTGTGCAAAAACACCAACCTCACTCTCTCCTCCAGAGCTATCTGAGTCTGGTGGCAAGATATATATACATCAAGATGACTGGAGAGATCCCTGATGTTTAAGGCAATTGGGGTTAAGTGACTTGTCCAGGGTCACACAGCTAGTAGTTGTCTGAGGTGAGATTTGAAGACAGATTCTCCCAACTTCAGGGCCAGTGCTCTATCCACTGTACCACCTGGCCACCCCAGTGGAGCTGTATGAAATATGAAGTAAACTGGATAGAGAACCCAAGGATGTGAGTTTCAATCCCAAATGTGCTGCATATCTCCTGCTTGAGTGACATTTGGAAAGGTATTTAAGCTACCTTTGCCTGATAATACAATATGAGTGGTGGACTCTGGACTCTGGAATCTGAAGATTCCTTCCAATCCTATGATCCTATTCTTTCTATTTAGGGCTTGCTTGGTGCAGGTGGGAGAGTAGAAGAAGGTGGTGGTGCCACTTCCTTGTATTGAATCCTGAGATGTGCCTGAGGGGAGTCTTAAACTTCAAAAACTGGTCAGTTGGGGCAGCTAGGTGGTGCAGTAGATAGAGTACCAGCCCTGGATTCAGGAGGACCTGAGTTCAAATCCAACCTCAGATACTTTTGACACTTAACTAGCTGTGTGACCCTGGGAAAGTCACTTAACCCCAATTGCCTCACCAAAAAAACAAAAAACAAAAATCAAACAAAAAAAAAACTGGTAAGTTAATAGGGCTTTGGGGCCTAGAGAGGAAATCCATATCCTGGGATGCCTTATTAAGGCCTATTATGTTAGTACCCTCCAGGTAAGGAGTCTGTGACACTAGATCACTAGAAAACATTCTCTCCATGAACATTATTGTTACTATATATCATATTTAATAGTATCCAGAGTGTCTTAAGCCTCAGTGCATTGAGTTTTAAGAACTTATGTTTAGGGGCAGCTAGATGGCACAGTGGTTAAAGCATTGGCCCTGGATTGAGGAGTACCTGAGTTCGAATCTGCCCTCAGACACTTAACACTTACTAGCTGTGTGACCCTGGGCAAGTCGCATAACCCCCATTGCCTCACTAAAAAAAAAAAAAAAAAAAGAGCTTATGTTTAGAATTTAGTTTTAATAGCTTAAAACTACACTAAGAGTTAGAATATTATGTATAATAGGTCATCTGTAATGCATGCCCATTTAAAAAGTAATGTATAGGTGGCAGTTAGGTGGCAGCAGCCCTGGATTCAGGAGGACCCGAGTTCAAATCTGGCTTCAGACATTTGACACTTACTAGCTGTGTGACCCTAGGCAAGTCACTTATCCCTCCTTGCCCCACAAAAACAAAAACAAAAACAAAACCCCCCAAACAAGTAATGTATTATACTTAACTTGGTCATTGTCACTAGAAATTATAGCATTGACAAATTCAGATTCTGAAAAGAAATCATAGAAACTGCAACATATTATCGCAAGTTGCAAAAGTTTACCTTTCCCAAATATCTATAAGACACAAAATGGTAACCAGATCTACAGGTTAGAAGCTTCCTATGTTTCATAAATTAAAAGATGAAAAATTCCTTTATTGCAACAGACTTCCAAATACCTTTAAGAGTCAAGCTGTGGAGCAGCTAGGTGGTACAGTGGATAAAGTACCAGCCCAGCCCTATATTCAGAAGGACCTGAGTTCAAATCTGGCCTCAGACACTTGACACTTACTAGCTATGTGACCCTGGGCAAGTCACTTAACCCTCATTGTCCCGCAAAAAAAAAAAAAAAGTCAAGCTGTGCTATTACAGTTATCAGATCATAAACTTAACTGCTGCCCCAAATTACTTAGCTAACACTGATTTATAAAATTCAAATGATAAGAACAGTATTTTTACTAGTTTTTAGCTTATTAAATGCTCATATTTGCTATGAGACATAGAATAAAAAGTTTTCCAAATATAGAGAAATAGTAGAAAACAAATCAAAACCACATGGGAGCAGGATGAAGTATGTATTATTCTCATCTCCCAATTAAGCTTATAACTCAGTACTTTCATTTTATACAAAAAGCATTTATTTAATCTACCTTTGTAATAATCCATAGAATATTAAATTAATGAATTGCATATAAATGAATAATAGCTGGATAGTGACTTATTCTAGGAATATTTCTATGTGAAATATACTAAAAAAGATGAGAAGAATGAAATGAATTTTTTCTTAATTTTTTAATTTTAATTTTATTAATTGAATTAATAATAATTTTAATTTTATTAATTGAATTAATTAAAATCTCATCTTCTCATCGTTTTCAATGCATTTCACATTGAATTGATCCTGAGATAAGTAAATATCTTATAACTGGATTAAAAAAAAATCCATGAGTATTTAAATCAGTTTTCAAGCTACCACATTTTTAGCAAGTCTTTTTTCAATGTTCAGGGTCATGTCACCCATGTTTCAGATGGCCTGTGTAGATTTTACTCCTGAGACCCTAGACAGTGTCTAGCATACCACTCAACTTCTCACATTAAACACTATGATTGAAGACCCTTTCTCTGATTGTCTAATTTCTCCCAAGACTTCCATTTTAAAGTCTAAGTCTAAAGTCTAAAGTCTAAGCAAGTTTTCCTTCCTCTCCAGGCTCCATTCCTGAACTTCTCTGAACTTCCCTGTGCCATGCCACTGATGTGGAGCCTTCCCTCTCCTTCTACCTGCTGCCCTTCAGATTTCTGTTGTGATTTGTCTTCTCTCAGTAGAATATAAGCTCTTTGAGGTCAAGAATTGTCTTTCATTCTGCTTCTATTTATTTTCCCAGAATTTAACACCGTAGTTACTAACATCTAGTAAGCATTTCATAGATGCTTGTTGGTGTTTTTTTCTTTTTTAATTTAATCATGGACTACCTTGGCAGCCTAATGAAACCTATGAAACCCTTCTCAAATAAGCTTTTAAAATGCATTGAATAAAATATATAGTATTATGAAGAAAACCAATTATATTAGAATATAATATTTGTGCAGGAAAGCTGATTACTTGTATTTTAGTAATGAGTATAATAACTACAGTAATTCCAAAGTAGAAATGAAGATAAATAATATTTCAAAATATTTGCAACAACCATGTGATACGAAAATATCTGTGATTTCTATTGGTACTACTATGTTCTGTTGCCTACATTTATAAAGGAAATGTTAAATTTCAGTTAGAGGTTAGTGAAATTATATACCCCCCAAATATATATATATATATACACACACAAATATACATTATAAATGTATGTTCATATATCATATATGCATATACATATACATTTATATCTCTGTCTCTATATTTCTATCTAATCTCTCTATATATATATATGTACACACACACACACACACACACACACACACATATATACATCTATATATATGTACTCACATATACATACACATATCACTCAAATTCAAAGACCACCTGAAATATACCCAAGGATTTCTTAGAGTTAGAAGGATCCCAGGATAAAACTCCTATAATAAATGCTTAATAAATGTTCACAGAATGGGATTGAATGGAAACTGAACAGGACTGGTGAGGTGGGCTCTAATTTCAATTTTTACTGTAATTTTAGAGTGCTGTTGAATGTCTTTTACTCACTGCTTAATTTTCCCCAGATTCAGGGACTCCGGGCCTGTGCTAATTTAAACACATTCTGTAAATAAATGAACCATCTGGCCAAAGGACTCAAAACCCCAAGAGGCCACAATTCCCAGGTTCAGAATCATTTGTCCTGGTCAATTTCTTCCCTATCATTTTCTATTGTTAGAAGAGAATTTTTAAAGAGAAAGAAAGAACGCTCAGACCTAGGGAGATACTGACTTAACACTGAGATGGCTTATGCACTTGTCTCCTTAAATGCCGGCTATTTATGAGTCTCTTTCAGTCTCTTCATTGATTTTCCATGGAAGTAGGTCAGGACAGCTTTTAAAAGGAGCAGCTTCCTGCTCTGGTTTTCACTTAACTGTGAAGAATGAGTATAAAAAAATTTTTTGATATGCAAAGCAATTCTACTTAATTAGCATCCAAGAAAAAATGAGACTTCCTAGGCAAACCCTGGAAGTTAGAGGGACACATATTTACAATGACTTATTTCGATACCTATTTCTTGGCATTGGAAGTATCTTCATTTATGAGAAATATGAGGTAGCATATTTGTATTCCATTTGTAAAATTGATCAATTCTCTTTTATGAGTTTTTGTGCTTAAACAAAAGGCTTTGATGAGGTATATGTATATCATTCCAAACTTACCCTTGACATATTATATGTAGTATATATGGTAAATTACCATATTTAAAGTGGAAATTGGAACATTTTTTGATACTTGGGGGCATATTTCAAAAGAAATAGAATTGAACTTGGAGTCATGGGATCTCAGAGGTCATTCAATTTAAACCCCTCATTTGATAGAGAAATTGAATCCAAGAGAGGTGAAGTTATTTGCCTAAGATTGCAAGGTAGAATTTGGACCCAGTTTTTCTGAATCCCAATCTAGTATTTTTTACATTATTCCAGTCTAATTTGGTGGGATCTTGAGTATGTGGAGAAGAGTGAGAATAAGAACGAGAATAAGAAAGAAGTAGTTTTTTGTTTTTGTTTTTAAAGTCAGTTACCTCATCCATATTGAGTTTGAAGTGATTATAAGATATACAAGTGGAGACACCTAGTAGGTAGGCAGAAACTTAGAGTAGAAAGTCATCAGGGAGCAGTCAGAGCTAAGATAAAGATTTCCAAGTCATCAAACTTATGTATCTATGAGAATAAATGAATTGCTAATTGTAGGTAAAGAAGAGAATGACTAAATCTCTAGAAACATCATCAGTAAGTAGACCCAAGAAGCCAGTTACAGAAATGGGAAAATGGTAGAATAGTAACTGGGAAAATTCTATTAGTGATATTAGACAAAAGGAAGAGGAAGGAAGGAATGGTCATATTGTTTAAGCACTGGGATATTCCTGTATTCATGTGAAGTACTTTTGATGACAGAAATACTGTCATCATTGATGACATGGAATAGTCTTCATCTGAGTTGTACATAACTAGACCATTTACAGTCCTGGGATAACACAGAAAAATCAAATAATGGTAGCACCAGGTTCGCTGAAAGAGAGAAGTTCAAAGTTAGGATGTTCATAAGAGTATATTCAGTGCTATGTGAGTCTGGTGAGTCATGGTAGCTAGAAGCTGGTGATTGACAGGGAGGGGTTAGAATATCTCAGAAAGTTAAAATATTAATCATTTAATAAACATTTATTGTCTACTATGGTGAGGCCCTGTACTAAGCACTGGGGATATAAAAAGAGGGAAAGGGAGTCCAAATCCCCAAGCACAATGTAATGGAAGAAAAAAATGGATATGTACAATCACCCTGTATACAGGATAAACAGTAGAGAAATGATTATTAATGACCAATGGTTTGGAGAGATCCACAGTTCCTCCTTTTCTATGCTCCTCATTTCAAAGTTCAGTCTCTTGAAGGACATTACTGATAATGAGATTGAATTTAAGTCTCCTGAATCTTGGTCAGATTCACCCTAACCCTACCCCCCCCACACCTTACAAGGGATTGAATCTAATGTGGGGAAACTTTTGTGTTATACTCAGGTTTGGGTGGGGATAAATAATCTGATTAGACTGCCCAAAGTTGGGGGTAATCTCGGTATAGAGATAGTCTGTCTCTTTGTCCAAGAATGACAGGCTATCACTTAGTTTCTCATTGGAGTGAGCCCATTGCCTATTGTAATATTCATTATTAAACTATTTGTTAACCAATCAGAGTTGATTGTCACCCTCAGGAACCCCCATTCTTCCAAGGGCATATAAACTGTGAGCCCACCACTATGAGGGGTTTTTGGCATTGATGAGTAACACTGACCTCTTTAATTAATAAAATAACTAATTACTCTATTATGTCTCTCAGATTTTTAAATGAGACAACAGAAAATAATTAAAAGAGTGAAGGCACTAGAATTCAGAGGTTTTGGGAAAAGACTTCCTGTAAAAAATGAGATTTTAGTTGGGGCCTATGGTTTTATTAACATAGGAAACTCCATCTACTGGTGTTAATTGTCACTTTCTTTGTGATTTCTATTCTTAGAGATGATGGAAACTGCAACCCAGCCCTGCAGCATTCAAAATTTTAGTACTTATTGAATGCCTACCAAGGTATATTCAGGTGGCTAGAGTAACAGACATCAAAACCCTATCCATCCATCCCTGGGAACTACCATTCTATATCTTTCCTCCCTTTGGTTGTTAAACTCATTGAGAAGTCTGGTTATGACAGATTTCTCCATTCCTCACTGTCTTCTTAACTCACAGCAGTCTGCATTCCAACTTCATCATTCAACTAAAACTGCTCTATCCAATTACCAATATTATATTATTTTATATTTATCATGTCAAATGAGAAATCATACCATCATATCTGCCTCCTGTTTATAGAACTGGTCAATTCATGTTTAAGTGTTTTTGTGCTTAAAGTCTGAGGCATAGATGAAGATTATACATACATGCATATGTACATACATATATGTGTGTATGTATATAAGTATATATATATATATATATATGGAGAAAGACAGAGATCTATGAATGTAAATACATAAATATGAATAATCATTCCAATTTTACCTCTGAAAAATTATAAGTAATGTGTGTGTTAAATTGCTATAGTTAAATAACAATCGCCGAATCTACCTCTCTGTACTTCTGACCTTGTTGATCAAGCTGTTCTCCTTAATCCTGGTTTCTATGGGCTTCCATGAAATGACTCTCTCCTGAACATCCTTCTATCTGAATATTATTTAGCATTCATTCAATGAAGTTCTGTCTCTCAGCATCATTTTCACTGTATCGCCTAATGCCTCCTTATTTCCACCTGCTTGCTTCCTTAAAGCCTCAGTCAAAGTCTCACCTTCTGGGAGAAGCTTACTAGCTTATTCCCCTTAATACTAGTACTTTCCATCTGAAGCTACCCCCAATTCATAAATACATACACATTCATATATATAATATATATACACACATACATATATACACACATATACACATTCATATATATATACATACATACTTATATACACAAATATATGCATATAAATATATAAATGCATATAATGTATGTCTGTATATGCACATAGGGTATGTGAATATAGGTATACATTTATGTGCATATGCATGTGCATGTATAAACATACATATATATCTTCTTGTTCATTGGTATTTGCATTTGGTCTCCCACAATATATTGTAAGCTCCTTGAGAGCTTCCCCCACCTATCTTTGTAATTCAAATGTCTGGAGATACTATTTCATTTGATTCTTGGGGAAAACCTGTAAAGTGGGAATTACAGATATTATTACATTCCTTTTGCAGATGGAAAACAACAACAACAACACCCGAGGTTTTGAATTGTTAAGCCACTTTCCCTTGTTAACAGATAATAATCATGAAACAGGATTCAAACTTCGGTGTTTTTCACTCCAGGAATAGGAAGGGGAACCATTTATAAACAAATAACAGGCTACAAGATAGTAGGATTTTAATTTTGGGGGGGACAGGTTGCCTTCGAGATATGATTTCTAAGTGGCTGGTCTCCTTTCTCTGCCAAACATTCCTTTCTCACTTTTATATTATTGAAGTCTAAAGATTCATAAACTATAAAAACTTAGTCCTCTGTAGCCAGATAATCACAACCTGGATTCTTCAACAGAAGTGAATCTTAACCAAAAGAGAGCAATACAAAAAGTACATTTCTCTTTCCCTGCCATTGGAAAAAATGCCAAGTTCCTGAACCGTGACTATTGCCCTCCTGGGCTTAGCTTACCCTGGCATGCCCTGAGGAAAAGGGAGCTATTCCACCAGAATTTCAAGCCTTATTCTTTGTTCAGTATTCTTCTTCCCAAGTACCATAGATTCAATTACATATTTGCCATTCCATGAAGAATAGGAGATTTAATTAACCTGGCTCCAAACATATCATGACACTAACAGGTTGCTTTGAATAAAGAAGCAGGCTCAGTTTCAGGATCCAAATATCCTCTTGGGATTTTCTTCCATTTATACCAGTGGTTTTGTTGTTTTTGTTATTATTGTAGGGGGGAGGAAAGAATTAAAAAACAAAAATCATCTGATTTTTCCAACGCTAAGAAATTGAGGAAACTATTTCAAATCCTCTATATAACACGCACATTCTACCTGGAAATGTGAGCATGCCAACAAGCCTGAAGAAACAAGCCTAGATTTATGAAGTTCTTTCTCCTCCAAAGAGCTCAGTGGCTTCATTCAATATCATTTTAGTGCATTTACTATTTGAGTTCAACAATGCATCACCATTAAACAGACTGAAATTCCTTTTAAGAATGCTGGTCTCCATTATTCTCCTAAAGAAACACACATGCATATTTCCACCTCCAAGTAATGGGAGGCAATCATTCACTTATGCTGGAGGTGATGATTATTTAGGTACTACAAAATGGTACACAGTTAAATGCTTTATTGCTATCTTTATTTTTTCTCCCCTTTAATAAATCTACCTTGAAGGAAATGGGAATTCCTTTAAGTGCACAGCTGAGGGAAGAAGAAATAGCTTCCATTGTAGCTTCTCTTGGGTTAGACAGATTATAACCTAAAGCTTTCTAAATTAGTGGGCTAACGTGGGTGTATGCAGGTGTGTATGTGTCTACAAGTTTGCATGTATACGTGCATGGATTCACCCATGTATATATGTTAGGTTGATGTGAAGCTCAACTAAGATAATGAATGTAAAACACTTTGTAAACCTTAAAGTGCTATACAAATACAAGTGATTCATCTTGTTTTTATTAGTATACAGTTACCAGTCCCCCTGTGTCTGATGATGACTTCATTCTCTTGAGAATTCTACTACATTCCTACTGAGTTCAAGCAATATTGACAGAGCAAGATAGGTCTGTTTCCTTAAATGGTTTACAACCAGTGTCTCCTGGGGGGTGAATAATATATGCATGCACTTGATTAGCACTCTTAAAAAATCTAGACAATCAACAAAAAAAACCCAACTCAAACCCTGATTTGTAGTGATAAAAACATTTCTCAAGTTGCAATGCTCATACTGAAAATTTAACAGGTGCTTCTCTCAAACCAGTCGAAGCATGCCCCAGCATAGCCATATATCTATTCTCCCATGATTGCATGTAGGTATGCATGAGTGTATATATGTATACATTGTACATGTGAATGTGTATATGCCTGTTTGTGGTGCAGAACACTGGATGTGGAATCAAGAAGACTTGGTGTTCAATCCATTCTCAGACACTTACTAGTTCCATGACCCTGGACTAGTCACCTGAACCTTTTGTCTTCCTCGGTTGCTTCATTTGTAAAGTGAGAATAATAATCGCATCTATATTCCATGTTTGTTGTATAGATTTATTAAGATAATACTCATAGCGTATTAAAATTCTACATTAGTGTGAGTCCTTACATTACATGATGCTCAAATCATTCTTGTACAGATGCTGGTCCCTTGATTTGGTTTTCTTATCAAATCTACTTGTAAACATGCCTATACGCTTAAGGAATAGCTGTCTGGCCACTAATATTCCTCTTCTCTCCTCTTCTTTCCCTTCCCTTTATAATTTTCTTTCTTTTAGAATTACACACATAAAATCAATTCAGGTCTCTGATGTTTCCAGTTTATCTTACAGATGTGGAAACTGAAGCAAATAGGGTAAGTGACTTGCCCAGGGTCACACAGCTAGTAAGTGTCTGAGACCAGATTTGTACTCATGAAGATGAGTCTTCCTGAATACAATCAGAGTGCTCTATCCACTATGCCCCAATCTGCCCCCAGTATGGATAACAATAGCAACTATCTCACATAGGTATTTTGAGGCCCAAATGAGATAATGTCTAAATTACTTTGAAACACTTTTCAAACTTCAAGTAATTAAATAAATTCTACTTTATTATTATTATTATCATCACGGTCATTATTGATGACTGGAAAAAGAGGTAACCAAACAAAATTAAGTGACTTGCTCAGGGTCACAGAGTTATTAAGTGTCTGAGGCCAGATTTGAACTCAGGATGATGAGTCTCCCTTATTTCAGATCAAGCACTCCATGCGCTGTGCCACCTAGCTGCCCTCAAAAACCTTAACTTAGTCTTTAAATGTGGGTAATGGCAGTCAGTGAATATAACTACCTTTCCAAGGCCGTTAAGTTTTAGAAACAAGTCTCCAAACCTGACTTTCTAACTCCAAGACTGGTGTTCTTACTCCTATATCACATTTATCTCTCAGACAAATTACTGGTTAAATAACCTTTTGTTGACTGTTCTTGAAAAGGAGCCATCACATAGGAAAATGTATCTTGAGTTTAATTAAATTTTAAAAGTACCAAGTATCTATCATGTATTGTGGGAAGATTCAGGATAAATAGAACAGGAATAGTCCCTGGTCTCAAAAGAAATAGCAAATGAACTTCAATCAACAAGCACTCATTAAGCTCCTACTGGTGAGACCAGGGACTATTAATGTGTGAATCACTGGGGCTAAGAGGAAAGTCAAAAGAGGATTCTGACTCTCAAGGAGTTCTCATTCTAATGGGGAGGCAACCTGCCAACAACAATGAACAAACAAGATACATAGAGAATAAATTGGAGATAATCAAAATAGGGAAAGCATTTACATGAAAGGGGAACTGGGAAAGGTTTGTTATAGAAGGTGAGCCTTTAGCTGGGACTTCAAGGAAGCTAAGGAAGCCAGGAGTTAGAGATGAGCAAGGAGAAAACTCCAGGCATGCACACAGCCAATGCAAATGCATGAAGTCCAGGAATACAGTATCTTGTAAGAGAAAACAAGGGGGACAGCATCATTGAATTGCAGATTATATGGAGATGATGAAGTTTTAAAATGACTTAGTAGAGTAGGAGGTTAAAAGGTTATTTAGGAAGGTCTTTGGAGTTTATTGGTGTGAGAAAGAAATTATTAATATTCGATTTCTTGGGGGACCCAGAAATCAGTTTCTCAGTCCTTTCTCCACCCCTACCCCAACTCCAGAAAGTCCAGTTATCCTTGATCTGGGACAAACCCAAGGGAACAAAAGAAATAGAGATAGATTCTCTAGTATAGCTCAGGGAAGGACAGATGGATCAAACCACACCTAGAAAACGGACTTTGCCTTAAGCAACTTCAGTGAGGGTCTTTTGCATACTTTTTCCTGATGTCCTCAGTAGGATTCATTTTAATGTATATCACCTTCAAATCTTGTCAACCAATTGAACTGAATGATGCTAACCAATCAGCTTTGATCAATGTATAATGACTGGCCTCTATCAAAAGAGGATTAAGAACCCTTAGAAGATGCCATTAGAGACTTTTGGCTTTAGACACTCTCTGGCTCTACTTTAGGACACTATTGGTCTTCTGGGGCTTTTCTATTGCTCCTGCTAACTACCAAGCTGAAGCTCTCTCTCTGTTTTCTCTGCCACAGGGCCTGAGACCATGAGAAGTTAGGGAGACTCATGGCCAATGCTTTACTGGGATCATATTAATAAATTAATATATGCTTACTCAAAATTTATTTCTATAACTATAGCAAATTAATTTTTTTAAAAAAGAAAACATTGGATAGAGAGATGACATGTTCAGATCTTCACTTTAGGAAAGCCCAATGAAGGATCTCTTGGAGTGGAGAGAAATTTGAGGCAGGAAGACCCACCTACAAACTATTGCAATAGTAATGGGATGAGATGATGAGGTCCTGGAACAGTGTCAGAGAAGAGAGACTATACAATAAATATCTCAAAGGTTAAAATCAACAGGACTTGGCAACAAGCTTGAAAATGAGAACTTTCTCTAGATTGGGAACTATAATTTCTTTCTTTTCTTGTTTTTGTAGCATCCAAACTTCAGTTCTCAGAATCTCCTCAACCAGCCAGTCCTACATAAGTGCCATCTCTAGAATTTTGTTGATGTATAATAATAAAATTTATATTTTAAAAATCATTAATGATGAATTACTTATCAGTGTTAAACATATGGCACCCAAAGTCTATTTTTTATATTTGCCATTCAGATAGGTGTGAGGTGATATTTCAGAGTTGTTTTAATTTGCATTTCTCTGATCAATAGTGATCTAGAGCAGTTTTCATATGACTATAGATAGCCTCGTTTTCTTTGTCTGTAAATTTCCTGTTTATATCCTTTGATCATTTATCAGTTGGGGAATGACTTGTATTGTTATAAATTTGACTCAGTTCTCTATATATTTGAGAAATAAGGCCTTTCAAAAGTCTACTTCTTATAACCTGGTAGGATGGTGAGAAAGTTAATATTTGTAAATTAAATTCTTTAAGACTCCTTATAAAAATAACTAAACTCTCATATAGGTTTACATCTGTGGTTCCAAAAAAAAAAAAACAAAACGTTTTCATCATTTCATGAACACAAAGCTTCTCAATGAAGAAAATTGCTGATTAAATTCTTGACAAAAAAGTGCACTGAAGGATCAAACAGCCTAAGAATTTAAACACAGGAGGTAAACATGTCTGTGTTCATCAATCATAAACAGCTGCTGGCCACACATACACACAAAAAGAGTTAATCAATTATTTATGAAATTATGTCTTCTTCAATGATTCTATTCAGTCATCCCAGGGGACACTAATTTTGTTGTTGTTGAACCCAAATGGCTGAATTTAGGCAAGATAATGTCATAGGCCAAATCGACTGAAGTGTCCCATGAGCTTTCAAAATCAAAATCCCTAAAGGATTTTGTCCTCCCAAAATACCTGCTATATTTTTAAAAGAGTATTAAGTATTTTAATATTCTATCAAAATTACAGTTTTAATGAATCAGCTTGGCATCAGGAGAACTGCTTTTGACACGTCTAAGTGATCCCAAATCAGTAAAAACTTTTCAGTGCCTCAATATTACTTATTTTTCATTGCTGACAGCAATTTCCATACCAGGACACCCTTATGCTGATTAAATCACAAGTCTGGAGACTTGGGTGTGAATCCTACCTCAGATACTTACTATCTGTGTGACTCTTGGCAAATATTTAACTTCTCTGTGTCTGTTTTCTCATCTGTAAAATGGGTTGGGGGGTAGATTTGATAATATCTGAATGCCTACTTGACTTTAAATTTCTGATGTTGTAATCTCTAATCCTTGGCAGCAACACAATTTCCCTCACTTTGTAGTTCTAGCACTTCTGTAACATGTGATAATGTTTATAGATGTACATTGCATGATGAAAAACACAGTACAAGATGAATAGTTCCTGTCACCCGAGTCATCAAAATTTTCTATGAAAATATTCATATTTAATGTCCTTGATTGTGAGCAAAATTATAGCAGGAAAACACTATTCTGACGCCTCCTACTCAGTTCTTTCTCTCATTTTCTCTTGACCAGATATTTTAAAAGAAAATGAAAAAAGAAAAGAATGCTTGACCGTAATAACAATGCAGCAGTAGGCATGATGTGGGCTATAGATGCATACTCTCATGCCCTCAATTATTCATAGATATTCATGTATTTGTAAGGATGACATCAGAGTGCCTTGGAAATATGAATTTTAAAAGTAAGGTTTCAATAGACATGAATCTTGAGGTTACATTTAGAAACCAAAGAAACAAAGGAAATACTTTATAATCTAGAACTTGTAATTAGCTGCCACTTTTCTTATTGTTTCAACTTTTTGTCAATAATTGTAAGGGACAGAAAGTCTGTGAAGTGATTGCATGAAGCACATTTTTGTAACTGCTTAGAAAGTAAGCTAATATGAAATTTACTTTATATGATTTTCAATAATAAAATGGGAGTGGGTGCAGGGAGCTTCTCTTTATTGGCAGGATGAGAAACTTGGAGTGTACACTTTATTATCTGTATTTTATTTGCTGATCTCAATCCTTGCAAAATGACAGGGACTGACCCCATAGGAAGTAGATATCGGGGGATAAAGGAAGACCATATTATGTCCTAGGCAGCAAAAGACAACTCTCAATTATTTACAAGTAGGTTGTAGACTTTTTAGTTCTTCACAGGCATATAAGATTTTACCCATCCAGAATGGTTCCAAGCTACCACTACCTCTCCCAAGCCAAAAGTAGAGATGTCTCAGAAGGCATCCATCTTCCTTCCTCTTCATCTTAAAGACTCTATGTTTCTTTGCTTCACATTATGGAAGCACAAGGAAATTGAATTAAGATTCAATTAAAGGTTCAAGTCCTAATGCTAATACCTTGAGTTTCCTTATGTATAAAAGGAAATGTTTGGACTAAATGACCTGTGGCCAGTTCCAGCTCTAATTTTATGACTGCAAAATGCTAGTAACATAGACAAGTCACCTTTGCACAGGCTGAATTTCTTTATCTATAAAATGAGAATAATAACTACTCTTGATTGCAACTTTTTTTACAACTTAGGAAACTATCATGCGTGAGTTATTATTAAATCAAAAGTCAATGCTCATTGGCTATTCATTTGTACTCTCTTCTCCATTTCATCTGTGAACATAATGTGGATTTTACTATAATTTAACAGTGTGCTAGTGCCTTGAAATGTATATTAATAAACACTATGATTTGGGAAGGGGTAGAAAATTGAGCACACTGATTCTTAAAGGTTAAAAAAACTTAGATGGTGTCAATAGAATCCTAGGCAAATGAGTAGTGAAAAAAAATCTATCACTTATGCAAATTTGTGGGATTATTAGAAAACACACTTGGAAATTCATTTTAAGCAATGTATTCTTTTTTTTTGGGGGGGGGACGGGGCAATGAGGGTTAAGTGACTTACCCAGGGTCACACAGCTAGTAAGTGTCAAGTGTCTGAGGTCAGATTTGAACTAAGGTCCTCCTGAATCCAGGGCCGGTGCTCTATCCACTGTGCCATCTAGCTGCCCCTATGCAATGTATTCTTATAGTTCACATAGTACCATTTTTTTTGGGTGGGGCAGAATTATACTTTCTATCACCCTAATTTCCTCTTATATTTTGTAGTGCCACTCTCTTTTTTTAAATGTAATTACAGTTCTGTCTTGTAATTGTTTGCAATTTTCATCTGCATCTTACCTGAATAAAAACCTTTTTTCTGGGTTTACTGGGAGTAATCCCTTAGGATTAAATCATTGCTGTAAATGTTGAAGTAAAGTGGGATTAGATCTATCACTGGTCTTTTTTCTGACCACTCGTTGCTGCTGACTTCTTCTCAGCACAAAGCCCACAGGATTTGGAGAGGGACAAAACAAAACAAAAAATCTTGGAAATCATCTAGGGTATAAAACAACATCATATTTTAACAGATGAGCAAAAGAAAACAGTGATTTACCAAAGATCACATATATAGTTACTATCAGAACTGACTAAAACCAAGAGTTCCTGATTCTCAAACTAGTGTTCTTTCCTCTACTGCCTTACTTGTTTATTTATGGATTCTGGACATAATATGTTAAAAATCAACAAATATTTTTTAAGTGCCTACTATGAGCTATGAACTGGAAGTACAAATATCAGCATAAAAGAAGACAATTCCTGACCTCAAGGTGCTTAATTCTAATAAGGGAAGACAGAAGGAAGTTGAAAAAGCAGGGGGTGGCAGAGAAGAAAGGATCTGGCACAAAGTATTGTAGGAAACCTTTGGAGAGGGTCAGGAATATAGCCTGGAAAGGTGTGAAGACTGTTGATTATGAGAAGAACTAGCCAAATAGAGGGAGGAGGGAGAGATAGGGAGGGTATTTCCAATGTGTGATGCCCAGGAATGAAGTGAGTTTCCAGAGTGAATTGGGTTCTGGGATATTGTAGAGAAATACAGTGAGAGTCAGGGCTATAGCAATATGTTATCTCTGTGAAGGTGGAATATAAGGTTGATTAAATTGATCAATTAAAGATGACATTTCAATATGTAAATGACAGGTAACAGAGATAGTAAGGTAGATATAAGTTCTAAACTTCTTTAAGTAGAGAAAAACCCAAAGAATTCAAGCATGACAATACCTTATTTGTCACTGTCACTATTTCTCTCTCTCTTTTTTTATTCCTGCTCATCATATCTTCTACTTTAATCAAGTGGGTTGGGGAGTCTAAATTGACCAGAATTTACTTCCTTCAGTTATTTCTGGTGTGGCAAATACTTGTAAATTTTTTTCTCACTACATAGGGAAAGGGAGAAAAGATTGGACCTGTGATTTCATTAACATAGGAATTCCCAGAAATGGAAAAAATAAGTTTCAATGCCTCAAATTTCAACTGGCAAAAGAAAGAGAAAGAATACTTTCCTCACGTAGTTTAATGAGAGTTTGGGATAGGGAATGGACTTGTGATTTACCAGTATAGGTGAAGAAAGCCCATCTACTAATGAAAGTTCTCCCCTTCTCTGCAATTTATCATCTTAGTTTCCTGTAATACTAAGAGGCTAATTGACATGTCCAGACTCACAAGTCAGTATAATATATGTTATTATCTTTCAAATAGTTGGGCTTTATCTTTGTAACTAATACGAATGAGAATCTTTTTTTCTGGTTAAGATTTTATGGATAAGAGATATAGGAGGAAATTAAAGCAATGCAAAAACAAAATATATTAAGGACAATTAATATGAGAGGCTATACAATATTTTCCCCACTAGATTAGTGTTTTAAATAAACAGTTGCATATTTGAAGCTTCAGAAAGACTTTTCACAGATAAAGAAGAGATTTTCAGGGCTGCATCTTGATGATTTCAGGGAAAAATGTGTCATTCCAATTCAGAAATGGGCAACAGATATGAACCTTGATCTCTATGCTAGATTGAGAGACTGGGTAGATGAGTTGATAATTAGAATGGACACACCATAAAGAAAGTCAAATGCCATAGAAAGCAGTTAAGAATAGATAGTAGTAATTTTAATTGGTAGTTTTTTTCCCCCAAGTAAAGTTAAAATTATTTAATTTCTAACTTTAAAACAATGAAAAGGAGAAATTTCCTTTTTTATATGTGATTCAGAAGCAGTGATAATATTCAAAGTCATTGCTTTATAAATATTATCTCATTTGATCCTCACAACAACTCTGGGAGATGAGCATGTTATAATTTCCATTTTAGATATGAGAAACTGAGGCAGACAGATTAAGTGACTTGTTCAGGGTCACCGAACTAGTAAGTTTCTGAGGCCATATATTCCCAACTCTGAATCCAACACTCTATCTACTATATCAGCATGCTTCCTCAACTGGACCATCTGTAAGGCTAACACCCAAGTTTATATTTATTTGTAGATATTACATTTAATTTATAAAAGGAAAAATCTAATGTGACTCAAAGTATATTTAGAATAAAACAAACAAATGAACAAACAACAAAAAACCTTACTCTCTGCAGGTTCTTTTGATCTCCTTCCACTGGAGGACTTCCTCAGCAAGCTTCGTCCTGAGGTAAAGAGGCTGGTGAGCTCTTCTAAAGGACTTGTTGGTGTTCTGGAGCGGGAGCCACTCTGAGATGACCCATAGGTATTGACAGAGGCATTTACCATCTTCCCTCCTTCCTGTAGTGTGTTTCTGGCTGTAGAATGAGGCACTGATGGAGAGCTTCTAGAGATGCTTCCTGAATGTAAAGATTCATAGGGAGGCGGTCTTTTGAGACTTAGGGGAGTAAGCGACCTCCCCATACTAACAGGAGAAGGTGAAGCAGAGTGACTTTTAGGGTATCCATGTGGAGATGGTGTTCTATATAAAGTGGAAGGGTGGGGAGGTGACGAAGAATGAACCGAAGAGGAAGAAGAAGATGGTCCATGAGCTATTGTCTGGTCTTTCTCTGATTTGGGATGACCAGAGGCATGAGATGGCAGTGATGATGGAGAAGCTCCAGCCTGCTGTTTGATGTAAGACACATTTTCCAACACAGGAAGCTTTGTGACCTCAAGTGGAGTTAGAGGTGACTCATCAGAATTGGGGGAACACTGGACAGGCGCTGGTGGAAACACCAACAGTGGGGGTCTATGGGACAGTAAGTTTGGAAAGGGAGGGGGAATATCACAAAGCAAACCCTTTGGAGTACATGGCACTGAGGACTTGGCGAAGTCTAAGTCAGGCACTGTGGGCGTAGCACACTGAGAAGAGCAGCTGTGATGGTCAAATTCACATTTTGACTCTTGGCCGACATCATCAAAAATAGGATATTTCATTTCCTCATAAACTGCCTCACTTTGGTCATCTTCCTCTTTTTTGAAGTCTCTTAAAATATTCCCCACCATTTCAATGTACACAGGCTCCTCTTCCTCAGTATCTAGAGCAGGACTGCTCACCTGCGATAAGGATGTGTCCCGTGTCAGCGAAGTCTTGTAGCCCCTGCTTTTTGATGTAGGTTTCATCAAAAGATGTGCTAGCTGGGTATTTGGATTTCGCTTAGGTTTAGGAGGAGGGATCTTCTTGGAATATTCATCACTGTGGGGTCTGGGTTTGACTGGCCCTGTAATTAAAAAAAAAAGAGATGAATACATTAAGAAAAGGTTTGTTTGCTTGTTTGTTTGTTTTAGAATAGATTTGGGATCATTTTGAAAAATACCATGCGTTGGAGAAAGGGATATGGTGACATTACTACATTATCTCCTATCCAAGGGAAAAAAAAAACAAACACAAAACACTTTCTATATTGAGTTGAAACCTGTTGATGAGATATTGTAATACTTATCTTCAAAATAATTTTAATGAGCCATTGATGGATATTTTAAACTGAAGAAATATTTTCATGTCTGCCTTTGAAATTTCAAATTGAAACATCAGATGAAACATGGGTGGATAAAAGCAGTCACAAAATCCCTACAAAATTTAACCTTCAAAGATTAAACAAGAAAGAAACTCATGAAAATTATATGTATTCAATTGGTAAGAATGCTCACAAAAGGTCTCATTAAATGGTGAGGTTATTCTATTTTAATGATGTGGGTGTACCAAATGATCATATCTTGTATGAAAGAAAATTTCCCAGCCTGCCTTTCTTAATATCAATTTCTGTTCATATAAATAGCCTGTACCAATTGGTCCATTGCTTATTGTGGAAATTGACAGTCTTCCAGATCTGAAATTCCCATAAAATCAATGTTGACGTATAAATTTCCATATAGATGTCAATTACACTGAATTCATTGTTCTGCATCTGATATTGATCTATATCAAAACTTGATCTTTCACGGGATTTCTTAGACCTGTAAATAGACATATGGGAACCTCTAGCAAGTTTTAGATAGCAGATATCCATTTTATATTTTCAATGTTTTAAAAACATTTTTATACAGTTGACTTTCCTAACATGCTAACAATATCCCCCATTTTACAAAAACAAAAACAACAACAACAACAAACCCCACAAATAAACAGAAACAATGTGTCCTAGAGTTTTAGTGACTTGCATGGGGTCTTGTAGTTTTTAAGTATCTAAGGTAGAATATCTCACACATTTTTCTAATTCAAAATCCAGCTCTTCCTATGTCACAGTGCCAACCTAAAAATCGTTTGAGGGTAATAAGAACACTCACTGAGGCTTGAAAAATCTATATCTAGAAATAGCCATATATCATATTCTAGTTAGAATACCAAATTTTGACATTGTATAAACTTCTGTCCCCAATCTAAAGGGTAGATTGGATTGTTAGTATGGTTGAAGACTAAAATAATTTGCTTAACACTCAAGCAAGTAACTGACATTTTATCATTTCCTCACCTCATTGTGCTGACATATGATTAGGCTGATTATCATTATTATTTACAGCCTGGCAGAATATATTTTGCTCATCGTGGGTGATGTAGTAGTGGTGGACAATTCCACTGTACTTCTTATAGGTAGGAGGCAATAAACAAAGAACTTCTCTGTAATTTATAACTTCAAGGACATGGTAGGTTCAGTACAAGCTAGGAAATTGCACTCAAATTATCTGAGAGACTGTTTTAAAGTGGAATCCTTCTCACACTGGTGGGTCTTCAAACACCACCTTATCAAAGAGGAGGAAAAGAATGAATAGAATATAGCACAGGACTTCTTAAACTTTTTTGTTGGGTTCATGGACCCCATTGCATACTGGTAAAGCTGGTGAAACCCCATCTAAGAATGATGTTTTAAAATATATAGTATAAATAAAATACATAAGATTACAATAAAAAACCTAAATATTTTAAAATCTAATGACAAGAATATTAAAAACAAAACAAGCTTTTGGATCTCAAATTAAGAAAATGTAACATAGAACAAAAGAATTGGACTCAAAGTAAGAACCAATATCATTTAAAGGCTCATCTCCTATCCTTACCAGCTGTGTGATTATGAGAAAGTCATTTAACATCTTTGAACTACTCCATTCCTAATCTGTAAAATGGGTCTACTGATTGCTTCTATCGAAGAGTTTTTGTTATATCCAAATGAGATAAAACATATGAAACACTTTGCAACTTAAGGTACTATATAAATGTCAGGCATGACTGGGAAGTTGCTCCAATCCACCAATGCTCAATTTTAAAGAGATATATCTTACTGAGAAAGTCGTCAAGTTTGGCCAAGGGGAGTTCCATCAGGCTGTTATTAAATGCTGGGCACTAGGGAAATAGGTATAAAAAATGAAATGATCCCTTAATTCATGTAAGCTACATTTAAAAAAAAATGGTACACGTGATCATCATGCCCCTATTCTTTTGATGGTACTAACAAATTGTTTTCTGAATTTATTAAATCCTAGCATTTCTCAAGTTCTTCCAAACCTTTTGATTTCAGGATACACTTATATTCTTTAAAAAAACAAAAAAACAAAAAAAAACCCAAAACATTTTATACACATATCATTTTTCTTTTGCAGGGCAATGAGGGTTAAGTGACTTGCCCAGGGTCACACAGCTAGTGATTGTAAAGTGTCTGAGGTCGGATTTGAACTCAGGTCCTCCTGAATCCAGGGCTGGTGCTTTATCAACTACACCATCTAGTTGCCCCATACACTTATATTCTTAAAAAAAAAAAAATTAGAAACCCCAGCCCCTCCCCAAGGGCAGTGTGTGTGTTGTATCTATTGATATTCTATATCAATATCTACTGACATTCAAATTTAAAAGATCTTAGTATTTTTATGAGACTTTTTTGAACCCACAGACCTCCTGAAAGATCTACCCCCTATTGAATCATAGTACCAAACTTTGAGTGAGAACTAGTTCTTTAAGTTTATGATGGTCATTCAAGCTCTGCAGTCAGATTAAAAGGAGCAGAGTAGTCATTATAGCTACTTGTGACAGCAAGTAATGAAGAGTAGCTGTCTCAAATTCTCTTTTTCCTCCAGCTTGGGTTAAGAAATGGCCTAGGGTTTCGAGCTGTTAAATCCACTAATTTGCACATGGCCTCTCACTAACATATTACACTTCAAATGTACTACTTCAAATTGGTAGAAAAAAATTAATGATTAGAAAATAATTAATAACTGTCTCCTACCAACTCTGTGACAGTTTCTCAGAGCTGATATGGAGTGAGGGGCATCAGCTCCATCTTTTTGCTTCAGTAATCCTGCTAACTTCCACAGAAAGATCAGAACCCATATAGGGGATAGACACGAAGGAAATGAACCATTTTCTTCCATTGGAACCATAATTAATAATTTCTGTGCTTGGGGTAAACTCAGTAAAATATATCAGAACAAGTGGCACAAAATGTGCTTGAAAATCAATTAAGGCACTGGCCTTTCCTCTGTTAATCATTTCCTATTTATCCTGTGCATGGCTTGCTTTGTATATATGTACTTAGATATTGTCTTCCCCATTAGAGTGTAAGCTCCCTTGAGCACAGGGACTATTTTTTGCCTCTTTTTGTATCCCCAGTGTCTGGCTTATGTAGGCCCTGACATTAATGATTGATAAAACAACAACAACAACAACAACAAAATAAAAACAATTCCCTTAACGAATGGGTACTAACACAACTGACGGCATCAGGCTTAGAAAGTTCAGAGTGAGGATGAAGGGCCCTATAACCTGAAAGCATTATAGACACATGATCAGTTGATTCCTTTTTCAAAAGAAATTTCCTTTTTGTCAGAAGCAGGAATTAAATCAGGGAATGATTGACTAAAGTAGGTTCTTTGTTCTAAAACATTTTAACATATGGATCTATATATGAATATAGCTTATTTTAATGGTATTTTTAATCTTTCTTATTTATTTATTTTATTTTTATTTATTTTAATTTATGGAATAAAATGAGAATTTCCACAACAGTAGAAAAAAAATTACATAAGAAACTGCAAATCTTCTATGCCCTACTTACTATTCCTTTCAAATATACAATGAACTGTTCATATATATTTCTTTTTTCTATTGTTTTCTTCACTCCCCCCTTCCCTGCTTTGTTTATATTTCCATCCTTAATGCTTAACACAGAATTCAGTCCATAGTCAGGGTTTAATAAATGCTTTATCCATCCATCAGTCTGAAGGTATAATTTCAGTTTCCTCACTCATGTACATGAAATGTGACACTAAGAACAAATTATAATGAAAATCCTAATCAGGTGAGAAGGCAACATAGTAGAGTAGGCCAAGTGTCAGAGTCTGAGCAAGTAGGATCAAATTCTGCCCTTGTCATTTACCAGCAGTGTGACTTTGAACTAGTTGCTTAAAGTGTCTAGGCCCATTTCTTCCCCTCAGAAATAAGTGGCTTGTATCAAATTGCCACTGTGGTGGCTCCCGGCTCTAAATCTATAGGCCTATTCTGAGATTGATCCAATGTTCATCAGGTCACCATGAAAATGATCATTCCCTGGCAAATGACAGGAAGATACCTATATTCAGTAACATTTGTTAGCACTGGAATTCTTTAGGGATTTTGCTATTTTAGAATCAGCACAGATTCTATCAGTTGTTTTTTGCCTATTCCATCTTGTCTGTAATTTGAGACCCTCCAAAAATTAAAAATAAGGAAAAAAAAGAAATTTGAGATCTGAGAATGATGCTTTTATGTAATTGTTATAACATGGCTGATTTAAGTAAAACTGAATTTTCCCCCAGGTAATATACTTTCTCAAAGGATCTTGCTTTGAAGGTGCAAGATTTCCCTGACACTTTATTGCCTGATAAGTCAACATCCGGTTATCATTCTATCCTAACTCAATATCAAAGCATTGTGTATGACAAGTCCATAGAGTTATATGGAATTCAGTTCAGTTTTTAATTATGCCTCAATTTACCAAATAATTAATTTCCCTTTACCTATACAAAGAAACACATTAATATTGGTTGAAAATCATGCCAAGTCCCACTTTATTTTTTAGGTTTTAATTTATGAATGGGGAGCCCCTTCTACAATTGTATATAATTATATTGAGTTCAGTCCTTCCTTCAGGTGATAAAAGTTAGAATAAAGACAAATACCCATCCACAATATTGCACTTTCCCATATTCAACATAGAAGAAACATATTATCCATGCATTTGATTGATATGTGTACTTTTTCAATTGCCAATGTTAAAAGTGTCAATATTTTAAAAATCCATTGCAAGTCTTAATATTTAACCGAATATAACTACACTAATGATGATTTTATTGTTCTTGAATGAATTTTAAATTCTAACGATAAACCAAAGATAGATGCAGTCATTTCAGTTCAGCCCCAGAACACAAATTTTCAAGCTTAAAATAGCTTAATGACAGCACCACTGAATAAGCAGAATGTGACATTTTGGAAATGAGATCTCTGAGCACAAAGGTTATGCATTGCTTTCAGACACGCCTAGATGATCTGTCTTTCACAGTTAATTTTGGAAATTCCACATGCATCTTGTCAAGCTATCCTTTTCAAATCTTTCTTCCTATTTAAAGGAAAGAATGAATGTGAAAACAGAACTTTAGTATTTCTCTATATTCCTGACCCAGCAGATAACAAAAGAGAGACAATTAAAAAAAAAAAACTCCATGAGATTAGCATTTTAACATACTTCTCTATCTACATCTTAGTTTTGAGAGAATCCAGAAACTACTTCCGATTCTGTGTTATTATACGTTTTGTACAAATGAAGTTCCCAACTAAACATAATGAATTTCCAAAATTAATTTTTATATATTGATCAAATATATTTTATTTTAAAGGGATCCCAGTAAGGAGTCTCTATTTAAAAATCATTGATACTATGAATTTAGCAGACAAAACATGGGGAACTGTAAATAAATTGTGTTCTCTAAAAAGATAGGTAGCATTGCTTGATTTGGAGTCAAGGGAAATTGTGTTCAAAATCCTATCTGATACTAGTTGTGGATTAAGGCCTAATAAAAATGATAAAAATTTACTATCAATAAGACAATAAGTAAAATTTTTGCAGGAGTGACAATATAGTCCTCAGTTGATTTTATGTGGTGGGGGTTGAAAGTTGATGTAATATTGCATTAAGTAAGGAAGCATACGTTGAGAAAGGTTTAACATCTGTAGTCTGTAGTCCTGAGTTCAAATCCTGCCCCTGACATATGCTATCTGTATGAATATGGCAAACTATGTAACTGCTGTAAGCCTCAGCTAACTCACTAAGATATCTCTTAGTCACAGACATGCAGCAATGTATGTTAATTGCTTATACTCAAGAAAATACAGATCCTTGACCTACCCATATCTTCCCATGAAAAAATAATTACAAGGTAGAGGGAAAATGTTTACAATGTGTCATACTAGTCCTGGATTTAATCTAGAAAGTGAGAGACACATTTCCCACTTCCAGAATAATGGTGCTCACAATAACTCTCCTTTCACAACCCACTATTCCAGGGGTTAGAGGTATATTTTTATTTTTCTCACAGTCACATGTGCTACAATATCTTCTTCAAGATTGTTATTTTCTTTATAAAGTCATTTATTACTGGAGAAGACAGGACTATAGCATTACTTGCGAGGTCCTTTCCATCCTGAATTTGTTATGATATTTTTAAAGGAGGAGTCTTTCCTCAAGTCTATTGAATCTGTCATATTCCAAACCAGACTCTATTGAAATGCTCTCCTCCTCAGCTGTGATTCAAAGATTTTCTAATTTCCTTCAAAACACACCTCTAGTGCCCCTTCCTCTTCAAGGCCTTTTCTGATCTTTCTGATGTCCCCAATTTCTAATCATCTCTCTATCAAAAATTACTTTTTATGAATTAGATATTGACTTATGTGGGACGTATGCTCCAGTAGACAAAAAGCTTCTTGAGGATAGAAATTGTTTGTGTTTTGTCTTTATATCATCAGAAAAGTGGCTTAAATGTTGTGGTCATTTGTTAAGTATTTATTGGAATTGAAATGTGGAAATGAATAGATTAGCCCAGTTCTTGTAGAGAATGGGAGAATGTTTTTTTTTTTTAACAACTCCTATTTTGTGGAGTGCTTAATTTATCTCTAACTACATCAGAATAGAGCTAACCTCTAGGGGAATAGGGTCTTTATGTTTAATAGCATTTATCAGCAAGGAATCTACCTCCTCTAGCTTCAAAGACAAAACCATACTGTCTTTCTCAGATCATAGCTTAGTGTGATGGACACATCATACACATGCTACAAAATCAAAGCAACTAATTATTGAAATACATCAAGAACTTAACCTTGCACTCAAATGCTAAATATTTAGGTATACATGAAAATGCACATGTGTAGATGGAAAAATAAAATTGTTAAAGTATGTATCACCAGCATCCTAATGCCAAAGTCTAGCCTAGAAATTGTGAGTGATGTGGCAGCAAATAGACTTAGACCTTCCAATCCTAAAGAAAGAAAAGAGAAAGATGTATTAGACTTCAGGGTGATAGCTAAGATGAAGAGAGACATGGTGTATACCATTGCTTTAGCTAAAATACTTGTGCCCACAGAACACTGACAATGTGAAATACTCAGTTAAAGTGGCATTGTAGTCCATTTGTCAGTATGACAAAGTGGCAAAATACCCTGGCTCTGGAGTTAGAGGACCTGAGTTTAATTCCCACCTATCATAGGACTGGAGTATTAGGTATGTGTATATTTGTGTGTGTGTGTGTGTCTTTGAGGTCCCTTCCAGACCTAGAAATATCCATCGTTTTAAATGTGTGTATCAAAACTTTGCCTCCTAGAATAATGTAGATGGAAGTCATTGAGGGGGCCCAAGAAACACAAAAAACAACAGAGGTTCATCAGCCCTTTGCATCTCTCCATGATAGATACATAACACTTAGGAGGTGCTCAGCGAGTGTGAGGTTCTTGTCCATTAAAGCATTCTTCTGCTTTACTACCAGAATCGTTGGGTTAGAAAGAGGCTCATGAAGATTTTGAAATCAAATTCCAGGATTAAGAAGAGCAGAGAAGTGGAATCCTAGAGGAATATTCATGATTTCATGTTTGTTAATATAACTACACCCTTAAGAGCCACAGAGGTTCCTAGAATATTTCTGAATTAAGAATGTGTTTATTTTGGGGCAGCTTGGTGGTACAGTGGATAGAGCACTGGCCCTGGAGTCAGGAGGACCTGAGTTCAAATCCGGTTTCAGACATTTAACATTTACTAGCTGTGTGACCCTGGGCAAGTCACTTAACCCCAATTGCCTCACTAAAAAAAAAATGTATTTATTTGATGTCTATGTCCTATTTTACACTAAGGGTGAGGATAAACATAGTGTGAGTTTATTGGTATAGGGAATTTCCCTAATCAGGAAGATGGCATATTCTATGCAGCTTAACGGGTTAGAGAGTTCCATGGTTATGTTATTGTTGTTGTTTTTGTTGTTGTTACTTGTCTTTTGTTCTCCAAGAGGACCGTGACAGATGTCATGACTTTCAATGAATTTTTTTTAAGTGAGAAAGGCTGTGAAAAGTGAGCAGCCTTGTTCTCTCCTCCAAATCCATCTGGGTCTAGTGGCAAGATATACATCAGGATGACTAGAGATGATCCAAAGAGTTCCCACATACATACCCACAACCATAAAGGATGAAATTGGAATGGAAATAATTTTATTATCTTTGTGTTTTCCATTACTTGTATTCCCTCATTTTATTTTATTTTTTGTTTTGTTTTCTCTCTTTGTTACTCAGATTTTGAATCTTATTTTGTAGATATTTTGCTAGTTTTAAAATATAGAATTAGTAGATCCTTCAGTGAGTGGTGCCTATAGAATGATGTCTCTATTGATGATACTATAAAAGAATAAAATGTTCCCATCTGTCACATCAGGTATTTGTGCAAGCATTTGGAGGGTCCATGGAGACATCAGAGATGAAAGCATTGCCTATTTAAAGGAATAGTTGGCCTGGAATTAGAAGACCCATATATATATTCTCATTGTTTCTGGATGGTTAGTTAACATCAGTTTTCTCATTGTTCTGGTACCTTTGATACCTATTGGCTGGCTGACCTTGGGCCAATCACTTAAACTCTCAATGCACAGGCAACTTGCTAATATTATAAACTGAAAAGAAGGGGCCAAGTTGAATTGATAGAAAGAGTTACCTCACCCTGGGAGCTCCACAAAGAGATGAAAACACAAACCCAGTGCCAATCCTGAAAGTCAAGATCACAAAACATGTGCTACCTATTTCACAGAGTTGTTACGAGATGATATGCTAATTCAAGCAATGCTTTCATATCTGGAACCATAGACTTAAGGGTAGAGGGGGACTTAGAGGCATCTAAGTAGGATACTTGCCTCAAATTACATATCAGCTGGGTGATCCTGTGTGACCCTGGACAAGTGACTAAATCACTTAAGACCTTAGTTTCTCCATCTGTACAATGAAAGGGTAGTTGAACTCAATGCTGTCAAAGGTCTCTTCCAGGTCTATAGCTATAATCCTATTATCACCACCCTGTTATTGTAAAGATGAATGTTAGTATGAACAAGATTAAGTTCCATGTCCAAGGTTGTATAGGAAATAAGTGGAAAAAAAGGATTCAGTATAGGACCAGAGATTTTTGTTTTTAATCTTACCACTTCCTGTAAATGTTCTCTTCAATTTACATGTGAATAAATTGAGTCAGGGGTAAAAACAAAACAAAGAATCCACTTTTATCAAAAAGGAGAGGAAGCCAGAAAAATAATCAAGAAATCTGCCTCCAACCAACACCAAAGGAAAAAAAATGCATCATTTCCCTCAGATCTTTAAAAAGTAAATTTGTGAGAAAAATCTATGTATATCATCATATATCTGGACAATCTTTCATTTCCTGAAGTCACTTTCTATGCCATTATAACCTTAATAAAGTAAGGCATCTGAAACAATAACATAGAAAGAAGGAACAGGGAGAGAAAAATGGATCTAAAAATAGTCCCAAAACAGACCTTGAGGCCACCTGATTTGTGTAAGTAAGTAAGAGGAAAGCTGTGTTGATCTATTGGTACTGGGGTTTGTATAGAAATGTCTGAGATTAGAGAAATTTCCCAATGGTCACGAGAAGGGGGTAGCAGGACCAACTGATGTACCCAAATGCAGAATTCTCAGTTGGTTTCTGCAAAATCATAAGCAAGCACTTTTGGAGGGAACCAACTGTAATTTTTATGTGCTAGAGGTGATGTCTTAAAACTATCTTAAGATTAAAAAAAATATTTGGGGGGAATGAGTGTCAGCATGTGGTCAGTCAAAACAAGCTACTTAATTCTCAGGTGTATACATAGTGATCTTTTTATTTCAAAAAAAGAAAATGAATGGGGAGACTCCCCCCTCTTTTTTGTGTTTTTTTTAATTATTTGTCTTTATTTTCATTTGTTTTTTGGTCTGGTTCCATGATTTATTAGTATAAGGAACTAGTAATAAGACAAATTCATTCAGCAAGCCATATGGGTACCAATTATTGATTTGCCTTGACTTGGTTTGTTTTGCAATGTCAAGTGTTAGAGAGGTGCCTGGGTTACTAAGAGTAAATGGCTTGGCTCAGGAGATATTCTGGGACAGGGGTAATACTTGACTCTAGGTCTTTCCAATGCTGAAAATAGCTCCTCTTCACCTCTGCTAGACTCCTACTTTTGGGGAATGTTTCTCTTTGTTGTTTGTTTGTTTGTTTGTCTGTTTTGGTACCTTCCATCAAAATGTCCAAAGTTGCATTACATATAGAGGCTGTCAATGCTTAAAACAACACCAAGTTTTAGGATTCCCTGTATTTCTTTGACAATGTGGAAACTTTCTTTAACAATAGAGATTGACAGCAGAGATAGAAGACTGGTCCTGGAATCAGGAAGACCTGAGTTCAAATCTAAATTCATATACTTATTTGCTATGTGTCATACTTATTAGTGTGACCCTGGGCAAATCATTTAACCCTTATTGCCTTAAAAAATAAATAAAGATGGACAAGTCATTCAGAACATAGTTAACCAGTTTTTCCTTGTTTCAAAGCTGGCTCCCTATACATTACTATATTATTTCTAGTACTTCTCAGGATTATATTATATTTGTTCCTATATTATTTTCTTCTATTTCCATAAGTAATAGTAAAATCATGGCTCAGAATGGGGAGACCTATTTTCAAGTTCCAGTTCTACCATTTGTCTTTCTTTTTTCTTCCAGGCCCCCCCGCCCCGTCTCAGGGCAATGGGGGTAAATTAGCTTGCCCAGGGTCACATAGCTAGTGTCAAGTGTCTGAGGCTGGATTTGAACTCAGGTATTCCTGAATCCAGGGCCAGTGCTTTATCCACTGCACCACCTAGTTGCCCCCTTCAGCTCTACCATTTGTGACCTGACCATCATTTAACATTTCTGAACTGCCTTACTCATCTGTCAAATGGAGATGATACAGCTTCTGTTATCTAGCTCCTATAGCTACTGGGAATAAAGAACACTGTACCTTGTAACATAGAATATAACTGTGAACTATTCCTCTGGTAATGCTAAGGGACAAAGGTTTAAGGTAAAAGAAATGTAGTAAATAGACTGAGAAAGTACTTGGTGAGGATCCAGATAGTCACATGGACATAAAATAGAATATTGCTTTTTAGTTGATTAATAGTAGCTGAATCTTTTTGACCCCCTTTGGAATTTGCTTGGCAAACATACTGGAATGGTTTGCCATTCCTTCTACAACTCATTTTACAAGATGAGGAAATTGAGACAAACAGGACTAAGTGACTTGACCGAGGCCACCCACCTAATAAGATGTGAGATTAGATTTGAGCTCAAGAAGATGTTTTCCTGACTGCAGACCTGGCACTTGGTCTACTGTCCCACCTGATTACCTTATACAGTAGTTTAATCCAGTGGGGGAAAAAAGCAGAGGACTTTGGCCAAAACCATCTTTGATATTTACTACCATTTTGATATTGTACAAGCGATTTAGCTTATCTGTATAAAACTGGGGGAGGGACTCGAAAGGCAGCATGGTTTTCTTCAATAATTAGGCTTGAAGTCAGGAAGACTGAGATCAAATCCTTACCCAAATCATTGGGAAACCACAGCTTATTTGCCTCAGTTTCTCCATCTGTAAAATGAAAAAGTTGGACTGATTCTATATTCCTTTCTAGATTTTTAACTATAAAGCTATAATATGTAATATAAATATATAAAGCTCTAATACATTGGCCACACAAATATATAATAGAGTATCAAGTACTAGATTTGGAATCAAAGAACATGGGTTTAAATGCCAAATTTATTACTACTTGTGAGGTCTTGGGTAAATCACTTAGCTTTCCCAGGCCTCAGATTAGTCATCTGTAAAATGGACTCAATGGACTCTAAGATTCTTTCTCATGTCGTGGCTATTCTAGCATCACTGAACATTCCATATTTTAATGTTTTAGTCAAAAGTGTTCTGTGTATTAGCATGGTATATGGGAAATAAAGTGGATTATGGTAGGGAGAGAGACAGAGACAGAGAGGGAGAGAGAGAGAAAGACAGACAGAGACAGAGACAGACACACACACACACACACATACACACAGAGAGAGAGAGAGAGAGAGAGAGAGAGAGAGAGAGAGAGAGAGAGATCTTCAAAGGCAAGAAAACATTTTTAGGTACTTTTATTTCCCTTGAGTTCTAAGTGAGAAGAGAATCTTGACAGTAGTCTAAGAGTGCTTAATCATAAACTCAATCTTAGCCATAAGTACTTAGTACAGACACTACGTTAATATGACTATATTTACATTTACAAAAAGCTGCCTAAGTGGAGTTTGCCACTTCTGTCAATCACTTCCCACCATTCGCTAATCAGGTATTTTAGATTTGAGCAGAAGTGAGGACGAGTCAGACAGTTTAACTGTTTTAATGTATATGAATCTACTTTGAAAGTTAAAATATTTGTATATCATTGTGTGATTTGTGACCAAGTCACTCTTCTTCTCTTTCCAGTATGATTTTATAAAGTCAAGAGACCTCACCATCAAGAGTTTGGCCAGAGAAAAGGTATAGCTGTATCTTTAAAAGAAAACTTAAGTTGGCTCTGGTCAATCAAGCAAGAGACCAGTTTTTTGTGTTGTTGTTGTTGTTGTTGTTGTTGTTGTTGTTGTTGTTGTTGTTTTGGGGGGTGAGTAAAACCTTGACATATAGATTAAAAAAACAGTAATTAGAAGCTACTCCACCTATCACTGGGAAATCAAGCAGAGAAATGCAGAATCTTTTTTACCTGTGTAGATGCCATGGGAATAAATCATCACTAAGTCTGTCTAAGCTGGTATATATTGATGAAAAGATATGCCTTCTCTTTGAAGTACTCAGAATGGGCAACCACCTAATGAATTCTCCCAAGTTATTGAAAGCAAATCTGTCCAAATCTATGGTACTAGGAAAAAAAGGACACATCTTCAGAGAAAATACATCAGTGTCATCATCTCCCAAACAATGTAAAGGTATATTTCCTTCATTGATTTATTCCTACAATCCAGTCATTCCTTCTTATATTCATTTTATAAGTACCTTATTATGTACCTTTTATGTTTCAGTCATTATGTTAGACACTAGGGATAGAAAGATAAAAATAACAGTCCCTGGGGGCAGCTATGTAGCACTGTGGATAAAGCACAGGTCCTAGATTCAGGAGAACCTGAGTTAAAATTTGGCCTCAAACACTTGACATTTACTAGCTGTGTGACACTGGGCAACTCACTTAACCCTCATTGCCGCACAAACAACAACAACAACAACAACAACAAAAACAACAACAAAATAAAAAGAAAAACAAATATAGCCCCAACCTCAAAGACTTTTCTATTGGAGGCATATAATATGAGGACAGATAAGTAAATGCAAAATTTATACAAAACTTATACAAAGTAAATTTCAGGATGGAAGATAATGGCAACTGGAAGCATGAAGACTGGATTCCTATAGGAGACAGCACTTGAACTTTAAGGGAAGCTAGAAATTATAAAAGGTTGAGATAAGAAGCAATTGTATTTCATGCACGGACAACTTATATAAAGTCATAGGGATGGAAATAGATGAAGTGTTTTGTATGGATAATAACACAAAGGTCAGATTGGATAGAACTCTATAAAACTATAAAGCACAATATTTCTTCTATACATAGGTTGGGCACAGATAATGAAGTAGGAGCTTAAAAAGAAAACAGGATATTTCCCATTATCTAAAAACTAACACTGATTCACTGGATTGAGCAAGGTATATAATGGACAAAGGAATATCACTTGGAAAGTCATGTAGAGAATGGATTGGAGAAGAGGGAAACTTTAAACCTGAAGATTATTAGAATTGCATTTTAATAGCATCATCAAAAGATGATGGAACTCTGGACTAGCATAGCAGTTTTGAGATAAGTGTACAGATGAAAGAGTTCTTATCAGAACAGGATTGGCAAGGCTTGGTAACTGCTCAAATATGAGGGATCAGAGAGAAGGAAGAGTAGAAGATTATTTCAAGGCTGAAAACCCTGGTAACTAAAAATGATACTCTTCAGAAATAGGGTTAACAGAGGAGAGAAGCATTATGTTATAATGGATAGAACCTGACTTTGTAATCAGGAAGCTCTGAGTTTGAATTCTCCTCTTGATACTTAACCAACTACGTGACAATAAGAAAGGCACTTCTCTCTGGGCATCAATTTACTCATCTCTAAAATTAAAGGATTGGACTTGATGACATCCAAGGTCAGAGCTTCATACCATAACTATTACCCTATATGTTAGGAAAGGGTGAGAGTTTGGGGAGAGACCTGATGAGTTTGAGATGAATGAGATGCCCAGATGAAGATACTTATTGAGTAGCTGGTAATGTTGGGCTAGAATTCAGGGGAGAGACTAGGACTTTATAATAAATCTGGGATACATTTGCATATAACCAAATTCATAGGATTTGATGACATCAGTAAGAGAAAGAATGAAATGGGATGTCTTGGAAGATAGTGGATTCCACTAAACATGAACTCTTCAAAAAGATGGTAAATGGTGACCTATCAGGAATGTTGTTGAAGAAACTTTTATTAAGGTATCGGTTGGACTAAATATCTTCTGCTCCAAAATCAGAAATGATATGTTTAAGTGTGTAAATGTTCATTAAGTATGTTTGCTAGTATATTTTGAGTTTGATATAATGGTAGTCTAGTAAAAAGAGTTTTGAAAAACCAGAAAACTTGGTTTATATTGAATCACATTTCTTTTAGCTATTTGACCTTGGATTAGCCACTTTATGTATATTAGTACATATGTAAAATTATGATAATATTTATATTACCTATTTAAGAATTGTGTTGTGGAAATCACTTTTTAATCCACAAAACACTTAAGAATTAGTTCCAATCATTTGCTTATCTATAATTCATTGAAATATATAAATATATTATATACGTGTTCATATATGATGTGATACTCTTATGCATGCATATAACATATATGTACAAATACACATAATAAACTATGCTTTAAAAAAACTTCCTTCACATTTATTTTATACAGACTATAAAAATTAGATGTGTCTATATAGCTGAGAATCTATTACTCCCTTTGGGGAAATGATGAAACGATTGATTGCCTCATTGCTCCAGATTTTATGCTTGTTGAACTTTGAGCTCCATATTTCAATTTCCTTCTTTGCTAAGTTAATATTCCCAAGGTACTCAGGTCAGAGCAAGAAACCTATCTACAAAGGTAAAATTCAATACTTTCTTGAAAAATGAGACATTTGGAATGGCTTTCAGACTCCACTCTCTTAGATGTTGAACCATAGACCCTAGTTTCTTATCAACCTATTTTATCTGGCATTGTAATGCGATGGTGAATTAAAATAATCAAAATCAAAGCAATAGCAAAAATTAACTTATGAATATGGGAGTAGATTGCCTTGAAGTCAGCCTCAGCTGCTTACCGTATTCACCATCTCACCTGTTATACAAAAGATAAAATTATTGTGTCTTAAAAATAGTATTAGTAAGCTTCTTCAATATTATGAATTCCAGATATTGGTGGGGTTTTAAAATATAATTTCTGTGCCTGTTTCAATTCCAAAGCATTAAAATCTAATGTAAAACTTGATTGTTGAGGCTAAAGAAACTGCAGCTTCACTTCTGAGACTGAAGAGTAAGTCTATTATATGATAATGAGAAGTATAAAAATAATTAAGAGGCAATAAATCAAACTGACTGATCAAAGGGCTGGAAGAAACCTCAGTTATCACCTAGTTCAACCTCCTCAGTTTATAAATGAAGGAAAGGAAGCAAAAAACATGAATTGCTTTGCTGGTGGTCACATAATAATAAGTTGAACAAAGGGGATTGGAACACGGTTCTCTTATTCCAACTCCACTGTTTCTATCTCCTTTTCTTCTTGATGAAAATGGTTGCCACTATTGACTCAGATATGGAAAGCACTGAGAATGTATTGTTTTCTTTTTATAAGATTTCTCAAAGAAAGATGCACCCAGAGAAGCAACATTGTAAATAGGGATTTTCCTCAGAAGTTAATAAATGAGTTGATGTAAGCATTTCCACTTTCCATTCATAGAACCACATTACAATTCAGTGAGGCTGTGATTTGATGGGCCCAGTCTTGAGACATATATAAGGCCACTCTGTCTCTGGATAAGAAATGCCATCTGTGATGTGCACAGAGAGTATGCCCATGATGATAGAGAATGTCAACAAAGAGCTCTATAGCACAGAAATACCAGAATAGGAGGAGTCAAAACCTATAAAAGCTAGGGTGCTAATATGAAATAAGTCTTCTCCAAATAGTTTGGGTTCGTGGAAAACAGGTACAAAGGCTTTGTGACTAAATAAAATAAACATGGGGCAAAGTTATTGAGAGGATAAACTCATGCGAGAAGAGGGCTGGAGCTGGTTTGTGGCCTGGAGTCACACATCGGGGGGCCACAGCTCACTGTTCTAGCCCACCTGTGGTGCCCAGCTGGGTACCTCTTCACAAGCTTTGATTTGAGTGTTCTTGGAGCAGTTTGCCTATAACAGTTTGAAAATCATATAATGCCACAATGGGGCAAGACAAAGTGTTTGGAACCAAAGAGGCACCCCCTGATGTTTATCTAAGAGTTGGAGCAACCAATTGACAGCCGATTGCTTGAAAACCAAGTAATATCATGAGCTCTCCTGATAATTGCCAGCAAGAAAGCTGGATCTCTTTCAGGGACTGAGAAGTTGCTACCAAACAAGGAAGACCATTTTAATGCAACAACTCAATGCTTGGTAGTGGGAGATAACATCAATGTGTCCAGAATTTCTATACATTTTACACAAACCAGAACTTTCTGACAAGATTAAAAGTATTAACTTTATTCATTTATATATGCCATTTGTCACACACCCACACAGTAAAACAATAGACATAGTTCATTCTCTCCGGGAGTTTACACTCCATGGGGGAAAAACACACATGGAAAAGAACAATTACAAATATGTGTGAAAAAACTGATGAAAAAGATGAAGGAGAACAAATGGAAGAATGAACATGGATTTCAGGGAGTCCAGAAGATAATATATTTTTCTCCAGTAAAAGTAAATGAAAATCATCTACTAAGCCATGAAGGTAACAAATATTTATTGCAAACCTCCTATTTGCCAAGGATTGTGCTAGACAATGAAGACACAAATGTGACTCTTGATAGTTTTCTTTAGCCTTGTTCATAACCTTCCTACGGTGATTTAAACATATTTCTTTTTTTTGGGGGGGGGGCGGGGAGGCAATTGGGGTTAAGTGACTTGCCCAGGGTCAGACAGCTAGTAAGTGTCAAGTATCTGAGGCCAGATTTGCACTCAGGTCCTCCTGACTCCAGGGCCAGTGCTTTATCAACTGTGCCACCTAGCTGCCCCTAAACATATTTCTTTTTGTCTTTGCGAGGTTTGGAGGCATCAGGATTTAGTAGACACTACCTTGACTTTGATATCATAAGATCTGTGTTCAAACTTTGGCCTTCCACATACTACCTAAATGAGCTTAGGCAACTCACTTAAATTTCTTGGCCACAGAGTCCTCATTTGTAAAATCAAAAGTTAGAATAACTAATATCTAATGTCCCTTCAAGCTTCAAATCTATGTACAATTAAAAACAATAACT
This sequence comes from Dromiciops gliroides, assembly GCF_019393635.1. NCBI lineage: Eukaryota > Metazoa > Chordata > Mammalia > Microbiotheria > Microbiotheriidae > Dromiciops > Dromiciops gliroides. The sequence continues at coordinate 61,229,634 of NC_057863.1, forward strand.
TTCTCTCTTCAGAGAAGGGAGTGAGCACATTTATGTATATTTGGAGATGAAGTTAAGGGAAATGAGAGATAGAATAGTCCTTTGGAAAGAAGGCATATGAAGCTGTATTTCTATTTCTTGAAATATAGGATTATCCTAATTTAGGTCTATCAGAGGAATAAATATGAAGCACAATCATCTAGCACATTAGAAGCTCTTTGAATGTAGTGGGTCCAAATGCAATACTACAACCTTACTATTTGGGTAACAATCCTTATATTTCTGCTAAATTAATTTTGTCTTTTCTCCCAAGGAAAGCTTTTGTCTTGAATAATCTGGGGTGTATTACTGATATTAAGCATTTTAGAGTTGGAAAAAATCTGAGGGCTAGAAGACAGATATGAGGTTACATGACTTGGCCAACATTAGCAGGTACTTAGAGGTACCATTCAGTTCTGATGGGGCAGTACCTGTACTCTTCCATTTGCTGTTATCAACAGTGATTCTATGTTCTCCCTGCTCCCTCTATAATATTCTTCTCTCCTTTTTCATTTAGTCCATATTTTCCCTCTCTTCAATTACTATTCCAGCATTTGAAAGGTGTTTATTGTTTTTTCTTAAATCATTATTTATGAACATCACCTTTATCTATTGAATTTTTTAAAACCTTGGAAACGTTATAAATAATATAATAATATTTATTTTAACAAGTAAGTCTAGACAGAGAGCTACTGATACATGAAAAATAGTTCGATATCTATTTCAAGGGAAGAGATTTGTGTTCATAGGTCCCAAAACACTAATGATAAACAACATAAGTTTTAAATGGAGGATTGGGAAATGTGGGACATTACATTCAATAAAGTTTTCTGCAGTGGACATGTTTCATTTTATAAGAATTGCCTTTGAGAGTAGGAAGGAAAAAAGGAGGGAGGGAGGGGAGGAGAGAGGGAGGGATGAAGAGACAGAGTAGAGACAGAGACAGAGAGAGAAAAGGGAAGGAAGGAAGGAAGGAAGGAAGGAAGGAAGGAAGGAAGGAAGGAAGGAAGGAAGGAAGGAAGGAAGGAAGGAAGGAAGGAAGGAAGGAAGGAAAGGAGGGAGGAAGATGCTAATATGTTCCAAAATGGTTCATGGTGGAATCCTCTCAGCCTCTTGAGAGACATACCTGTCACCAGGGTTCTAAAGACTGTGGATAAAAGATAGCAAGCCAACCAGAAAGCAAAGAGATTTATTAGCATGCTAAGGAATCTGCTCATACAGATTTAGGTTCCTGGGATAAAATTTGTTTTTTATAACCTATTAGGTCCACTTAGGCACACAGCAAATCAGAAATATTTTGTGACAGCCGGCTAGAAAAGTAAAGCATTTCACGGCTGAAAGAAGAGGAGAGAGAAAAGGGGGACCTGTCAAAACAGAAAAGGAAAACTTGTGCAATGTAAGGGACAAGAGTTGTAATCAGAATAAGATAATGTTACCTGTTTGAGGGCAGGAGATGAGGGAAAGACTGAATACTTTTACAATTGTGGAAGATTCTTTTTGCACAAAATTGCAGGGTCTCTTATTCAAGGATGGCAAGTAGTTGTTATGACAGTGGAAGAGACTGTATCTTTTGAATAGGAGTTGGGGCCTTTTTAATATTGGCCATCATTAGTTATTAAGATGTTGTGAAACAATTATGCTTCCCATTTTCCCAACAAAGGGAATGATATATATATATATATATATATATATATATATATATATATATATATATATATATATATATATATATAATTTTTCACTGAAATGCTTATCAAGGGAGGATTTGGGGAGATAAGCTAGCCTTCAGACCAACAGCCTCAACACAGGTGCTAAGCTGTTTATGGGAGTTACAAGGAATTTTCTAAATTTTAATCAAATTGTCATCCATTCAAATGGACTTCACATAAGCCGCAAACATGAGCTATAAAAAACAATACTCTCAATATTATCCAGGGAGCACTTTGGTTAGCTTTCAATCAATTGCCCTTAGTTAGATTTGATTGCTCATGCTATCTGCTATTGATTAAAGAATGTTACAATGTCAGAGAGCAAGGATTTCAAAAGAAAATAGATCAGAGTAGTGAACAATGAGCTAAGTAAGTAGTGTCTGAGAATGGGATTTAATTTATTTGGACAATGCCTAAAAATATCAGAATGACCTGCTATTGGAGAGTAATTGACTTTCACTAATGAGGGTCAATAAAAAGTATATGCTTGAAGTCTTAAAATTTTTTAATAAAAATATGATTAAAGTGAAAAAAATTGTGGATGTAAGGGGATGTATATATCTATATAAATTACATATATAAATATATGTATACATATCTATGGCAAGAGACAGAGGGTTTTATTAAATAGTCATAATTTTCTAATGAAGTTCTTTAAAAGGAGAATATTGTTATTTTGCAATCAAATCAGAGTGAAGTATGTTGTGTCTCTAGAGTGCTTTTTCTTCTTTCCTTTTGGATCCATTTTTTTTTTCGCTTTACATTTTTCCTATTAATTTTTGTTGTTGTTGCTGTTGAGTTTTTTATTTTTCCTCCCTTTCTTTTTTAAGAGAATTGTCATTTCCCTACAAGATTTAGAGTTGACTTTTAGTTAGATAGAGGTTTAAATCCCAGCATATCACTTGTGAAAGACTGCTACCTAATCAAGCAAGGTATTTCCTGATAGTACAGCCAATCTTACCATATCTCTAATGATAGGAAAAGAACTGCAGGTTAGCCAATGCCTAAGTCAAACCTTCAGGAAGTCACTTCAGATATTATTACTAAGGCAGTCCCTCCAAGCATGCATGTCTGCCCTTTCTAATTGAGGTCAGACAATGGGAAGCTTTTGCTAATCCCCAGACATGGTTCCTTTGGCTTTGGTACAATCCTTTCATTTAAGACCTTTCTTAAAAGCATCCTCCTGGTGATAAATGAATGATATAACTGGCAAACCTTTTTCACTATTGACACTCATATTTCAAAAAGCTAGGATTACGATTAAAGAAACACAGTATCAGAGACAAGAACCAAATCGGTCCCTGCAGTAAAAGCAGCTGAAAGCAGAATTATCCCCAGTATTTCATCCCAGGAACAATAGGGAATCCATCAAAGGAACACAAGGTGATCCTGTCCCAAACTCACACAATACAGCCATTTCTCTAGGTTGTCACCAAGCATCCTCAGGGGTGACTCTAATTCCAGTTGACACAAACAAAGGCGACCAGGGCAGCTAAGCAACACTTCACAGAGGATGCATGGCCTACAGATATAACACCTTTGTAGTCAGAGGCTGAGCAGTGAAGAACTGTTCAAACTAATCCTAGGGCTAAGAAAACAATCTCTTTGCCATTTCATGTTCCAAGAAAATGCTGTAGTTTCTTTAAATGATAGCACTACTTTGTTTGCCTTCCCACATTAGAATGGAATGGATGGATGGCTAGATGGATAAATCATGGGCATCCATTTAACAGGAAGAAAAATTAGAAAATATCACAAATGCCTACCTATTGATTCTGTTGGCAAAATTCAATTAGGCTCTCAAATATTTTGATCAGTGGGATGATGAAGATTAGCAGGCACGTATAGAGGCTAAAAGCCTCCTTTTAGGATTTCTTATTTCACTATAGGAGAGAAATCCCCATTTTATCACAGTGATGAAAAAGGAGGTGAAGCTCAACTGTGATCAAGCCATATCTCTGAAGAAACGAGCTCCATTTGCCTTCCAATTTGAAAATTTATTTTCTAAAAACACCCTTGACTTCATTTTTCCATCTTGTTCCTGTAGAGTTGCTTTTGTAACAACAAATCTAGAACCTTCAGTAATTAGGAGAAATTATAATGATTTCTACTCTTTATTCTCTACAGATTATCCCACTGTAGAAGATTTGCTATTGACTGGGCCCTGATTTTCATTCATCAAAGAATGGGAATTGGTTATATGGCATCTATATTAAATAATTTTGTTGTAAAGTTAATTAACAAAGGAGATGCTGCTCTGAAGTAAATGCTATCAAAAGGATACTGACAGAGCAAGAAAGGAAGGAAACAAGCATTTATTAAGCATCTACTATGTATCAGACTCTGTGCTAAACTCTTTATTATTATTATCTCATTTGATGCTTACAAAAACCCTGAGAGGGCCATGGTATAATTAAGGAAACTGAGGGAGACAGAGGTTGAGTGACTTGCCATGGATCACACAGCTAGCAAGTGTCTGAGACCATATTTGAATTCAGTTATTCCTGATCTTTGACCCAGGGCTCTACCACTAAAGTACCTACATGTCTCTAGTTCAAGGCTGGTAAATATGACCTAAAGTTAGAGGAATATGAGAAAGTTTACAAAGATGAGGTGATGGCTCTGTAGTGAGGAAGGCACCACTTTGTGAGTTTGAATTTGGCCTCAGACACTTATTAGCTACGTGACCCTTGATGAGTCATTTAACCCTCTTTGCCTCAGTATTCTCATCTATAAAATGAGATGGCCAATCACTCCAATATCTTTGCCAAGAAAATCCAAATGGGGTCATGAAGAGGCAGACATGACTGAAAACAACTGAACAAAGCCTGGATGATCAAGAAATCATCCAAATCTCTTAGAGATGGAAGACCTGTGGCCTAGAGAAGTGTAGAGACTTTCTCATGGTCAGAAAGTTCTTGGCAGAAAGATTTTTCTAAATCATGTTTTCTCAATTGTAGTCCAAAGATCTTTGCATTGTATCAAGCTAACAAAAGTAGAATAACACAAACCAAAACCTAGAGCAGATGTGAATGGAGAACACTGAGATTCATGGGATTAAAAATAAACATCTGGAAGGGACCTTATAAGACCATTTTATAGTACATTAAACAAATCCCCAGAAAAGTGAAGCAACTTACCTAAGGTAACACAGGACAGCATCTAAATTTAGATCCCCTAACTCTAAATCCATCCCAATGTATCATGGTGTCTCACTAGGATCTTCCCCAGTACCCTCATCTGATTGGAAGACACTGTGCACAGTGGAAAATGATAGAAAACAAGATTAAATTCCTGGGGAAGTGGAGTTGTACATATGTAGGGAGTAACCAATATCTTCAATCTTCTTGTTCAAAAATCATTCATCCATTCTGTGACATTCCATCTATATCACTGGAAAAACAAACACTTTTAATGTTTTGACTTCCTTTCTAAGCTTTCAGCTCAAATTGAAATCTGGTCTGAAGTATAATTGTGGAATGGAAGAACACCAAACCAAAAGTCTGCTCTCTATTATCTCCTGAGCATTTGAAGGATGACAAAGATACTAGTAGCACCCAAAGTTTTATATATCATAGCCAATGGCTGCATTATGAACCCCCAAAAAAACTTGAAATTCAGTCAATTAGCCATATGTCTTAAGGTTCTTATGAACTCCAAGGAAGCAAATTGCCTCAGTAATGTGATAACATAACTTGTACTGAGGTGACACTAAGGATAGATGAGTGGTTAGCATGAAAATTGTGCCAAATCTAGCTCAGGTGCAAAGACTTGTAGAGTTAAAATTGTAGTGGTAGTAAGCCAGACCACATAATATGGCTAATCTGGAAGAGGGTACATGATGATTCCAATTCCACTTCTAACCACAGATGTCACAAACACTATGAGCTTTGGTTTGCTCATCTATAAAATGAGAATGGCAACACTGAGAAT